>NC_053023.1:65033091-65333091 GCF_003073215.2 Triticum urartu | reverse complement strand
TCCGCGAGACCTAGGGTTTCGAAGTAACAAGCGGCGCAATCCGGGTGATCTATCGCAGACAAACAACAAGCACACAATAAGTACTCATCTAATGCACAGGTAAAACTCGAGCAAGAGAACGAACCAGGAAGTTTAACTTAAGAACTCCGGTTGCAAAGAAAGAACGAACCAAACAAAGAAACGGAAAACAAACGGCGAAAGAAAACAACTCGGTTCTAGCAAGTTGAAACTAGGTCAAATTTTATTGTGGCAAAAACTTGTTCAAGTTGATTAGTCGGAACGGCGGTTTCGAAACGAAACTCCAGGCGCTTGAATCACCTAATTCTGATAAACGAGCGGGAAGAAAGACTAGAACGAAGATCGGATCTGAGATCACGATCGCGGAATAAATCCGACGAAAAGAAAGACGAACGGTTAAACGAACGGGCGTCGTTAACCGGGAAAAAATCGGTGATCACATTCGTTGAGACGAACGTTCCGAAAGAAGAACGAAAACCGATCTAGGGTTTTTCGAAAAGAAACCGAAAAGAAAAATCGGAAAGAAAACGGAAAAGAAACGGAACGGTTCTTTTAAGAAAAACCGAACCGGGGAAAAGAAGAGGCGGCGCGGCTACCTCGGGAGGCGGGGCTCCGGGCGGCAGCTTAGGGCGGCAGCGGCGGCTTAAGGCGGCGGCGGCGGCTTAGGGCTTGGGGTGGTGTGGGGAGAGGGGGGGTTATGGGGGTATTTATATAGGTGGGGGGGGGGCTAGAGACTTGGGGAAGGGGCAAGGGGAGGCCGCGGCGGCTGGAGTCCCGCTGGGACTCGGCCTGGCGGCGGGGCTGGCGGCTGGCGCGCGCGGCTGGGCCGGTCTTGGCCCAGGCGGCTGGGCCTGCGTCCCTTTTTTTTAAATCGGTTACGCGCGCAGAAAAACAAAGAAAAAGAAACTAAACGAACTCCAAAAATTCTAAAGTAAATTTTCCCCGACTCCTAAAAATGAGTCGAACAAAATGAACTTTTCTCCGGGCCTAAAATGCAATTTTTGAAAACGCGCATTTTTCCCTATCCAAATAAAAAGCAAACAAAACTCCGGCAAAACCAAAATTTGATTTATTCATTAGATCTTCATTTTTCCTAACTTTGGGAAAGTCATATTATTCCCTATCTCATTTTTTTTGATATTGGAAAAAATAATTGAAGATGAAATAAATAAATCAAATGACCCTCTTTTCCAAAATTTGAGAGAACTCAAATATGAAAATAACGAAATCTCCAACTCTCTCCGTGGGTCCTTGAGTTGCGTGAAATTTCTAGGATCAACCAAAATGCATGAAAATATGCTATGCATGATGATCTAGTGTATAACATTCCAAATTGCAAATTTGGGATGTTACAAACCTACCCCCCTTAAGATGAATCTCGCCCTCGAGATTCAGGATGGCTAGAAAATAGGTGAGGGTGGTCCTTGAGCAAATCTTCTTCTCTTTCCCAGGTGGCTTCATCCTCTGAGTGGTGGTTCCACTAAACTTTGCAAAACTTGATAACCTTGCTGCGGGTAACTCTGCTGGCATAATCGAGAATCTTGACTGGCTTCTCCTCATATGTTAAGTCATCCTCCAACTGAATCGCTTCAAGCGGTACTGTATCTCTTAGCGGTACCTCCGCCATCTCGGCGTGACATTTCTTCAGCTGGGAAACATGGAATACATCATGAACTCCTGACAGTCCCTCTGGTAACTCCAACTTATAAGCGACTTCTCCCATACGTTGCAAGATCTTATACGGTCCAACGAAACGCGGTGCTAACTTTCCCTTAACTCCAAGGCGCTTAACTCCTCGAAGTGGGGATACTCAGAGATAAACTCTGTCTCCGGTTTCGTAGACTGTCTCCTTGCGTTTAGAATCTGCGTAGCTCTTCTGCCTGGACTAGGCTACCTTCAGCCTATCGCGAATCAACTTAACTTTCTGTTCAGACTCCTTAATCAAATCTGGTCCAAAGAATTGACGGTCTCCAACTTCGTCCCATGACAACGGTGTCCTGCACCTCCTTCTGTATAAAGCTTCGAAAGGTGCCATCTTCAAACTGGTTTGGTAATTGTTGTTATAAGAAAATTCCGCATACGGCAAGTTATCATCCCAGCTAGATCCATAATCTAGTGCACAAGCTCTCAGCATATCTTCCAAAATCTGATTGGCTCTCTTGGTCTGTCCATCTGTCTGCGGATGAAAAGCTGTGCTGAACTCTAGTCTGGTTCCTAAAGTTTCATGCAACTGATTCCAAAAATTTGAGGGTAAATTGAGTTCCTCTATCTGATACGATACTCCTCGGAACTCCATGCAAACAAATGATCCTGGTCATGTATATCTTCGCCAACTTAGCACTGGTGTAAGTGGTCTTAACTGGAATAAAATGTGCTACCTTCGTCAAACGATCAACTACTACCCATATCGAGTCATAGCCTGCCTTCGTCCTGGGTAGTCCTGTGATAAAATCCATGCCTATCTTATCCCACTTCCATTCGGGTATCGGCAATGGTTGTAACAATCCTGCTAGCTTCTAATGCTCTGCCTTTACTCTCTGACATACGTCACAAACTGCTACATATGCTGCAATATCCTTCTTCATTCCGGTCCACCAGAATGTTTCCTTCAAATCCAAATACATCTTGGTATTCCCTGGGTGAATCGAATACGGTGAATCATGTGTCTCTTGCAAAATCAACTTCCTGATCTCCGGGTCATTTGGCACATAAACACGGTCCTCAAACCATAAGGTATCGTGCTCATCCTCACGAAATCCCTTTGCTTTTCCTTCGCTCAATTTCTCTTTTATAGCAGCAATCTCCTTGTCAGATTTCTGAGCTTCTCTGATCTTATCCATTAATGTTGACTGAATCTCCAATGTTGCTACATAGCCTCTGAGAACTATTTCCAAACATAGCTCACGAAGGTTTTCTGCTAACTCCTTTGGTACTTCTCCCGTCACTAGGGTGTTGACATGGCTCTTACGGCTCAAAGCGTCAGCTACTACATTAGCTTTTCCGGGATGGTAATGCAATCTCATGTCATAATCCTTGATGAGCTCCAACCATCTCCTTTGTCTGAGGTTCAACTCCTTCTGAGTGAAAATGTACTTCAAACTCTTGTGATCCGTGTACACCTCACAATGATTTCCAATGAGGAAATGTCTCCACGTTTTCAAGGCATGCACTACGGCTGCTAACTCCAAATCATGCGTGGCATAATTCAACTCATGAGGCTTCAGTTGTCGTGAAGCATACGAAACAACTCTTCCTTCCTGCATAAGCACTGCTCCAAGTGCTCGACGTGAAGCGTCGCAATACACCTCATAATCCTTGGTCTGATCTGGCAAAATCAATACTGGTGAGGTAACCAAGTGTTTCTTCAACTCCTGGAAACTAGCCTCACACTCCTCAGTCCAATTGAACTTAGTATCCTTCTTCAACAATTCAGTCATAGGCTTTGCAATCTTTCAAAAGTTCTCAATGAATCTCCGGTAGTATCCTGCGAGTCCAAGAAAACTCCGAATCTCTCCAACTGTTGTTGGTGATTCCCATTCGGTTACGGTCTCAACCTTAGTGGGGTCAACTGCTATACCTTCTCCGGATATAACATGTCCAAGAAATCCAACTTCCTTTAACCAAAACTCACATTTGCTGAACTTGGCATATAACTGATGTTCCCTTAGCTTCTCCAAAACCAAACGCAAATGTTCCTTATGCTCCTCTTCATTCTTTGAATAAACCAGGATGTCATCAATGAACACTACGACGAACTTATTCAAAAACTCCATAAACACTTTGTTCATCAGGTTCATAAAATAGGCAGGTGCGTTAGTCAATCCAAATGACATAACGGTATACACATACAGTCCATATCTTGTGGTGAATGTTGTCTTAGGTATGTCCTGCTCTCGAATCTTCAATTGATGGTACCCTGATCGCAAATCGATCTTGGAAAACACTTTAGCTCCTTGCAAACGATCAAACAGATCATTAATCATTGGCAGTGGGTACTTATTCTTGATGGTTACTTCATTCAATCCTCGATAATCAACAACCATCCTTAATGATCCATCCTTCTTTTCCACTAGAAGTACGGGTGATCCCCAAGGCGAAGAACTTGGGCGAATGTAACCTCTATCCAATAACTCCTTAATCTGATCCTTAATTTCCACCAAATCCTTTGCTGGCATCCAGTACGGTCGCTTCGATATTGGGCCTGTACCTGGCAATAACTCAATCAAAAACTCAATGTCTCTATCCGGTGGCATGCCTGGTAATTCCTCAAGAAATACATCAGGAAAATCCTTTACCACTGGTACTTCTTCTTGCACAACTCCTGTTAGGCAGTTTACTTGTGTCCTGTTTGGCACATGCCGGGATACATACTTGATCCTTCTTCCTTCTGGTGTGGTAAGAAAAATTGTCTTACTGGCGCAATCGATGTTTCCTCCATACATCGACAGCCAATCCATACCAAGAATCACATCCAGACCTTGGGACTCCAGAATAATTAAATCCGTTGGGAAAACATGCCTTCCTATACTTAATGGCACTTGGAAACATCCTTGTCTGGCCATGTACTCTGCTCCTGGCGAGCTTACTAGCATAGGCGTTTTAAGAATCCTAGTGGGCAGGCTATACTTTTCCACAAATCCCCTTGATATGTATGAATGCGATGCACCAGTATCAAAAAGAACGAGTGCGGTAAATGACTTAACCAAAAACTTACCGATTACTGCATCAGGCTGATCTTCAACCTCCTCCACATTAATGTGGTTCACCTGTCCTCTATTGAAAAGGTTCGGCTTCTTCCCAGAGCTTCCATTGCCATTTCCATTCTGGCCTTCAGGACATTCATTGGCATAATGTCCGGTCTTCGAACACTTGAAACAAGTGACTTGACTCAGATCTCTCTTGGTTGAGGTCGATGGGGTGGTCCGGTTCTGGCCGTTGCTTCCTCCATTCCCATTACAATTCTTGTGGCCATTATGGTTGTGCGAACTACCTCCTCCATGGGTATGCTGAAACTAAAATCCCGGTTTAGGGGTAAAACGAGGCTTCTGCTGGGCTCCAGAGTTATACTTCCCTTGTCCATATTTCCTCTTGCGGTTCTCAATCTGCTGTTGCTTTCCTTCAATCATGATGGCACGATCTACCAACTCCTGGTAGTTGTTGAAACGTGCTACCATCAACTGCATGCTTAGTTCATCATTTAGTCCTTCCAGAAACTTCTCCTGCTTAGCTGCATCCGTAGCAACGTCATCTGGGGCATAACGTGCTAACTTGCTGAAGTCGTCAACGTACTGGCCAACTGTCCTTCCTCCTTGGCGCAAGTTGCGAAACTCACGCTTCTTCATGGCCATAGCTCCTGCTGAAACATGGGCAGTGCGGAAAGCTTGCTGAAACTGATCCCATGTGACAGTGTCAACTGGGTAAGTGGCTGTGAAATTCTCCCACCATGCTGCCGCGGGTCCGTCAAGCTGGTGAGCGGCAAACTTCACTTTCTCACCATCCGTGCATCCTGCAGTGGTCAACTCCCTTCCTATCTTGCGGAGCCAATAGTCTGCTACTATTGGCTCGGTGCTACTGGAAAACACCGGTGGATTTAGCCTAAGGAAACGGGCTAAGTGGTCAACAGGTAGTGGTGGTAGTGGTGGGTTGTTGTTTTGCTGGTTCTGGACTAACATCTGCATCAATTGATTCTGCTGCTGGATCAACTGAGTGAGCTCCGGTGGGAATCCATTGTCACGTCTCGGAGGCATCTGAGGGTTTAGAAAAGACGAGAATTAAGAATATAGTGAGGTCTAAAGGGAAAACACTACCCCAATGCACATGAGCAAATGCACACAAAATCACTTCATTCAATCAAACAAGGGCTTACAAACGGTCTAACTATCGCAAAAGTGCTCGAACTATTGTGTTTACATGGGGGAATACTACTACTATCTGGTGGTCATCTAGAAATTTGAACCAGTGGAAGACTCCATGATATCTGCTCCAGCTTCGTCTTCAAAGTCGGGTTCACTTGGATCCGAATCGGTGTCGTCGATGATGATGTAGTTGTCCGGACATGCGACGTACTCGTCTTCCTCCTTGGATGCTAACTTCCTCTTGAGTTCTTCAATCTCCTGCTTATGATCACCATTGTGTCTCGCTAGAGCTATGATCTCATCCATGTAGTCCTTGCATGTAGACTTCAGTTCTCCTTCTAGCTCGATGATCCTTTCCTTCGCATTGTTCAACTCTATCATATCATTGCACATCTGGTTCTCGTGGCGTCGAATGTGCTGGTTTAACTCCTGGATGAAAGATGCAATGGATCTATCCTTCTTGGTGCTGACTAACTCCCATTGTTCATCTCGGCGTCCGCAAATCTGGTAGATAGTGTCCTTGAGGTCTTCTTGATAAACTTCTCCAATGCGTCCCATGGTGATATGAGCTGCCATGCTCCTTCCCAGACTCCAGGTTGGTGCATTGAAGACACTATCTATGGGCTTCGTGATTGGTGCGAATGTCCTTCCCGAAACATGAGCTTGAATCTTCCAGCGCTCCTCTTCAGGCAGAGTGGCGTTGAAGGTTCCCGTGAAGATTGGTAATCCAATGTTCAGGTACTTGGTGACTTCCTTCAGGTGAAATCCAAAAGGTGTGCCTTCATCCGGTTGAGCGTACTTAATCTTCGTGTCCGTCATCCTAAAAGAGTAGAAAAGATGAGGAGTTAGAAAATGAGAAGAGAATGGTGATCTATGGCTTTAACTTAGTGGTCGTGTCCTACAGTCAGCGTGTGCTCTGATACCATCTTTGTAGCGACCCGACCCGAATGGATCAAGTCTACTATGCTCCGGTGTCATCCCTGGATCAGTAATGCTGACACCACACAGTACTTCGAAGGATTTATAGCAGAGTTGCAATCACACACTTATTACATCGATGTCTCAAAGAGAACTTATTACAATAAATATGGCTTAAGGCCATCTAATAACGATAACAGCGGAAGGCTCGGAAGATAAATGGGTCCATCAACTCCAACGGCATCACTGAGTATAGAACCACGACCTAAAAGCACCTTACTCGTCGTCTGAAAAGTCTGCAACATGAGAAGTTGCAGCCCGAAAACGGGTCAGCACATGGAATATGCTGGCAATGTAACACATAGAGAGTAATGTAATGAAACAGCTATACTATATGCATATATGGCTGGTGGAAAAGCTCTATGGTTACAGTTTTGCGTAAAGCCAGTTTTTCCCTACTGCAAAGGAATAAATTTATTTAACTATCAAGGTGGTTGTTAAACATTGAGAATGGTTGACAGCATTCTCAATCCCAAGTGAGCATCAATTAAAAACCCAACAACATTAATTAGAAGTAACGTGATGAGATTCACAGGATAATCCAAGAACTAGATACTCAAGATGTCCATAACCGGGGACACGGCTAATCATGATTAGTTTATACACTCTGCAGAGGTTTGCGCACTTTTCCCCACAAGACTCGATCGCCTCCGTTTGGTTTCTCGCACTGCAGGGTGTTTGAGAAGACAGATGACCGAGACATAGTCTTTCAGAAGCGCTAGCACCTTACATGTGGGTAGACCGGTACAACTACTTTCCCCTACATCTGCTAGTCTACCCGTAAGAGTTCGCACGACTTAATCAACTATGCCAGAGCCCATAATGGCTTGTGGCTGCACACGGAAGTTTCTAGCATGAATGATCTTATGATCCCTTTGAGCCTGGGTGGCGGTCCAAAAGAAAACAGGCAAGTCCTGATAGACATCAGGTGCCTCAATCCACCCAGATGTGTGTTTAAGTTGCCACCTTAGATAAACCATTAAAATTGACAAACTCACATCTGTCATGGATATCACTCACCCAATCCACGTCTAGTAGCATAGCATGGCATAATAAGCAAACGTAGAAGTAACTCCCAAAGGTTTCATAATAATACAGGTAATAGGTACTACCTCATCTACTTCCCATCCCACAATTTAATTAGATCCTAATCATGCAATGTGAGAGGATGGGTCTAATGCAATAAAACATGGGTTGTAGAAAAGGTATGATCAAAGTGTTACTTGCCTTGCTGATGATCCGCGAGACCTAGGGTTTCGAAGTAACAAGCGGCGCAATCCGGGTGATCTATCGCAGACAAACAACAAGCACACAATAAGTACTCATCTAATGCACAGGTAAAACTCGAGCAAGAGAACGAACCAGGAAGTTCAACTTAAGAACTCCGGTTGCAAAGAAAGAACGAACCGAACAAAGAAACGGAAAACAAACGGCGGAAGAAAACAACTCGGTTCTAGCAAGTTGAAACTAGGTCAAATTTTATTGTGGCAAAAACTTGTTCAAGTTGATTAGTCGGAACGGCGGTTTCGAAACGAAACTCCAGGCGCTTGAATCACCTGATTCCGATAAACGAGCGGGAAGAAAGACTAGAACGAAGATCGGATCTGAGATCACGATCGCGGAATAAATCCGACGAAAAGAAAGACGAACGGTTAAACGAACGGGCGTCATTAACCGGGAAAAAATCGGTGATCACGTTCGTTGAGACGAACGGTCCGAAAGAAAAACGAAAACCGATCTAGGGTTTTTCGAAAAGAAACCGAAAAGAAAAACCGGAAAGAAAACGGAAAAGAAACGGAACGGTTCTTTTATGAAAAACCGAACCGGGGAAAAGAAGAGGCGGCGCGGCTACCTCGGGAGGCGGGGCTCTGGGCGGCGGCTTAGGGCGGCGGCGGCGGCTTAAGGCGGCGGCGGCTTAGGGCTTGGGGTGGTGTGGGGAGAGGGGGGGATTTATGGGGGTATTTATATAGGTGGGGGGGGGGCTAGAGACTTGGGGAAGGGGCAAGGGGAGGCCGCGGCGGCTGGAGTCCCGCTGGGACTCGGCCTGGCGGCGGGGCTGGCGGCTGGCGCGCGCGGCTGGGCCGGTCTTGGCCCAGGCGGCTGGGCCTGCGTCCCTTTTTTTTAAATCGGTTACGCGCGCAGAAAAACAAAGAAAAAGAAACTAAACGAACTCCAAAAATTCTAAAGTAAATTTTCCCCGACTCCTAAAAATGAGTCGAACAAAATGAACTTTTCTCCGGGCCTAAAATGCAATTTTTGAAAACGCGCATTTTTCCCTATCCAAATAAAAAGCAAACAAAACTCCGGCAAAACCAAAATTTGATTTATTCATTAGATCTTCATTTTTCCTAACTTTGGGAAAGTCATATTATTCCCTATCTCATTTTTTTTGATATTGGAAAAAATAATTGAAGATGAAATAAATAAATCAAATGACCCTCTTTTCCAAAATTTGAGAGAACTCAAATATGAAAATAACGAAATCTCCAACTCTCTCCGTGGGTCCTTGAGTTGCGTGAAATTTCTAGGATCAACCAAAATGCATGAAAATATGCTATGCATGATGATCTAGTGTATAACATTCCAAATTGCAAATTTGGGATGTTACAGAGGCGTACTGGAGAGGGATTCGGATCTTTGGAACTAGACACACATCGTATCTAGTTCAAGAACTCAAGAACACTCAAATATACATCAAAGCGGGACTAGGGTATTACCCGTCTCCGTGGCCCAAACCTGGGTAAACGATCCTTGTGCTGACCGCCAGACCCGCGCTTTGCACAACCCCGCGCCCGCCAACCATAGAAGGGATCCCAGTGATTCCATAGGTGTCGTTTCCACCGACACACATACTCCCACTTAGATAGACATCCCTTTAATCATCTAAATGATCACGTGATCCATATAAACTAAACCATGTCCGATCATCACGTGAGATGGAGTAGTTTTCAATGGTGAACATCACTGTTGATCATATCTACTATATGATTCATGATCGATCTTTCAGTTTCAGTGTTCCGAGGCCATATCTACATATGCTAGGCTCGTCAAGTTTAACTCGAGTATTCTACATGTGCAAAACTGGCTTGCACCCGTTGTATGTGAACTAGAGCTTATCACACCTGATCATCATGTGGTTTCTTAGCTCGAAGAACTATCCCAACGGTGAATACTGAGGGAGAACACTTATACCTTGAAATTTTAGTAAGGGATCATCTCATAATGCTACCGTCGAACTAAGCAAAATAAGATGCATAAAAGATAAACATCACATGCAATCCAAATATGTGACATGATATGGCCATCATCATCTTGTGCCTTTGATCTCCATCTCCAAAGTACCGTCATGATCTTCATCGGCACCGGCATGACACCATGATCTCCATCATCTCGATCTTTATCAATGTGTCGTCACATGGTCATCTCGCCAACTATTGCTTTTGAAACTATTGCTATCGCATGGCGATAAAGTAAAGCAATTATATGGCACTTGCATCTTATGCAATAAATAGACAACCATAAGGCTCCACCAGTTGCCGATAACTTTTACAAAACATGATCATCTTATACAACAGTTTATATCTCATCACATCTTGACCATATCACATCACAACATACTCTGCAAAAACAAGTTAGACGTCCTCTACTTTGTTGTTGCAAGTTTTATGTAGCTGCTATGGGCTTAGCAAGAACCGTTCTTACCTATGGCATAAAAACCACAATGTGGTATAGTGATTGCTTTTTGATCTTTAGAAAGAACCCTATTCATTGAATCCGATTCAACTAAAGTTGGAGAAACAGACACCCACAAGCCACCTGTGTGCAAAGCACGTCGGTAGAACCAGTATGATGAACGCGGTCATGTAATGTTGGTCCGAGCTGCTTCATCCAACAATACCGCCGAATCAAGAAACAACTAGTGACGGCAAGCAATGTGTATATACCCAGGCCCACAACTGCTTTGTGTTATACTCATGCATATAACATGTACGCATACACCTGGATCAGATACCACTGTTGGGGAACGCAGTATTTCAACAAAATTCCTACGATCATGCAAGATCTATCTAGGAGACGCATAGCAATGAGAGGGGAGAGTGTGTCTACGTACCCTCGTAGACCGAAAGTGGAAGCGCTTAAGTAACGCGGCTGATGTAGTTGAACGTCTTCGCGATCCAATTGATCAAGTACCGAACGCACGGCACCTCCATGATCTGCACACGTTTAGCTCGGTGACATCCCTCGAACTCTAGATCTAGTTGAGGTCGAGGGAGAGTTTCGCCAGCACAACGGCATGATGACAGTGATGATGAAGTTACCGACATAGGGCTTCGCCTAAGCACTACGACAATATGACCGAGGTGGAAAAGTGTGGAGGAGGGCACCACACATGGCTAAAGATCAACTTGTGTGTCTATGGGGTGCCCCCTCCCCCGTATATAAAGGAGGGGAGGAGGAGGAGGGCCGTCCACAAGGGGAGCACCCAAAGGGGGGATTCCTACTCCTGGTAGGAGTAGGTTTCCCCCTTTCCTAGTCCAAGTAGGAGAAGAAGGAAGGAGAGGAGAGGAAGAAGAAAAGAGGGGGGCGCCGCCCCCTCCCTAGTCCAATCCGGACCAGCTCATGGGGGGGGGGGCTCCCCTTGTGGCCCTTATCTCCTTTCCACTAAGGCCCATGAAGGCCCAATACTTCCCGCGGTGAATTCCCGTCACTCTCCGGTACTCTGAAAAATACCCGAACCACTCAGAACCTTTCCGATGTCCGAATATCGCCTTCCAATATATCGATCTTTACGTCTCGACCATTTCGAGACTCGTCATGTCCGTGATCTCATCCGGGACTCCGAACAAACTTCGGTCATCAAATCACATAACTCATAATATGAATCGTCATGGAACGTTAAGCATGCGGACCCTACGGCTCCGAGAACTTTGTAGACATGACCGAGACATATCTCCGGTCAATAACCAATAGAGGAACCTGGATGCTCATATTGGCTCCTACATATTCTATGAAGATCTTTATCGGTCAAACCACATAACAACATACGTTGTTTCCTTTGTCATCGGCATGTTACTTGCCCGAGATTCGATCGTCAGTATCCTCATACCTAGTTCAATCCCGTTACCGGCAAGTCTCTTTACTCATTCCGGAATGTATCCTCCCGCAACTAACTCATTAGTCACATTGTTTGCAAGGCTTATAGTAATGTGCATTACCGAGAGGGCCCAGAGATACCTCTCCGATACACGGAGTGACAAATCCTAATCTCGATCTATGCCAACTCAACAAACACCATCGGAGACACCTATAGAGCATCTTTATAATCACCCAGCTACGTTGTGACGTTTGATAGCACACAAGGTGTTCCTCCGGTATTCGGGAGTTGCATAATCTCATAGTCCGAGGAACATGTATAAGTCATGAAGAATGCAATAGCAATAAACTAAACTATCATAGCGCTAAGCTAACGGATGGGTCTTGTCCATCACATCATTCTGTAATGATGTGATCACGTTCATCAAATGACAACACATGTCTATGGTCAGGAAACATAACCATCTTTGATAAACAAGCTAGTCAAGTAGAGGCATACTAGGGACACTCTGTTTGTCTATGTATTCACACATGTACTAAGTTTCCGAGTAATACAATTCTAGCATGACTAATAAACATTTATCATGATATAAGGAAATATAAATAACAACTTTATTATTACCTCTAGGGCATATTTCCTTCAATCTACGCCCTCGTCCACCGCACCGGGTGGTCCATCGACAACGTCGGCCGCCGCAACCGATGTGCCTCACAGACAACGACTTCCACCGCATCAGGTGCGCTTCATCGACGCCGTCTCCCACCTCACCGGGGCTACTTCTCCGAGCACATCGTCGCACCTCCGCCCCCTGAGGCCGTTGGGGTTTCACCAATGGTCTCGTCCACCTTATCGTAGTGCTCCGCTGCCACTCTAGATTTGCATCCTTGCGCGGCCAGCCAACGCTAGCGCATCACCCTCAACAGCTCTGAAGTGACCCGCACTCTAGCTAGGCGAGCATGCCCAAATGCCGACCTGAACTAGGTATCCACACATCACTCCCTTATGCACTATTCTGACAATGTTTGGATATCCTTTCACTGCTCTCTTAGCTTACATGCCTATGCAACTCTGACTTTAACTCTTGTTTCTTCTGGAGATATCATTTGAAACAAGCAAAACCATTTTTTAGTGAAGCATGACGGTGCTACGGGATCTGGTATACATCCTACACACCTGTATAACCTTGTAAGTAACTGTCCTCTGGTACAACAACAAGGTCGATTCCTCTTATTTGATCGACCATTCGCCTTGTCAAAAATGCAGAGGGGGATGCAAGGAGCACAAGGCCTGCACAGCCAAGCAAGTGGTAACATGGAATTTTACATGGAACATACCAAGCGCAAGCAGAGCTGCAGTGAGCCTGTACAACGAGCGAGCGTAAGTCTCTGCATTTCATTTAATTCATACTGGCCTGCGTGTATGATTTGTGTGCAATGGCGGATCCACGAATTCAAGTTACCAGGGGCAAATATTTAACTTAAAAAATACGAAGGCACTTGCACTCCGGAAATCAACATAACTTGAGAAATGTGAAGGTACATGCACTTTGAAAACCAGCTAATGATCCAAAGTAGTTCATATTATAAAACACTAAATGATGCAAGCACCAAAAAACACAAAATACAACATGGTGTACAAGGACTACTAACATGGTATGTACCTGGTTGAATTATTCATTCTCTGGCTGAAAATATCAAAGTGTAATTGCACCTATAACCAGTGCGCAAACTGCATATCAATATATCTATCCTGCACAAGTATGCCAATAGTTTCAAACAACAGATTAGAAAAGTATTTATGCTATGTTGTCATAATACGGGACTTTCTGGTAGATGGCCTCAACGTTTCCTGAAGCCATGAAATTGTACTATGATTTGCTTGTCATCAGTGCCTACAAATCTCTATGTCTCTCTCAACATAGCAGATCATTATTACACACTAAATACTTCAATATATGTTCATCACCAGGAGCATGTAAAATGTTTGCATCAAATCCTCATTAGACACTATATGTTCATCACCAGGAGCATGTAAAATGTTTGCATCAAATCCTTCATGATCAGTCTGTTCATTAGACACTTCAGGCTCAAGAACAACATGAGCTTGTATGTTTGCACCGGAAACTTCATTAGATACATCAGATTCAGTCAATTCAGTATTCATTGGGAGAGTTATAAAATAAGCAGAAATTGGTTTCATTTTCTCATAGATTCCCTACATCCAAGCAGTTTCACAACACGGTCAGATTTAATTATTGGCCACAAATTGAACAGTTGAATTAGATATAATCACAGATATGATGTACCTGCTCATTGCGCATGCTTCTCTTGCAAGCTCCGACTGTCCGTTTGGGCAAGCTCGATGACATGCCCGTGCTGCCGCCGCTGCCTCCCACGCAGGCTACACCCAGGGCTGGATCTTCATCTTCTTGTCCTTCCATTCGCTTGAAGCCCGGCGACCGCCCTCCAACGAGGGCACAAGGAAGTGTTGTGTTGGTCTATCCAGCAGCGGCTAGGTTAGGAGCGAACCAGACTGGAGGCTCGAGGGTACGAATTGGGATTTTTCCTGCTGCGATCTATATGGGAGGCGCTGGTTTGGGCCGCGAGCCTGCTATAGGGCCTGCCTTGAACTTACGTTATTGGCCCATCCAAATTGAAATGTTCTCTTCATTTTTTACATTGCCTGCTCGTGCGTTGGGACGAACATAACTAGCCTGGGCCAACCTAGACGACTCAAACTAGGTGCACACTTTCCAGCCACCCAAGGCGGCCGCCCATACCAGCCCCTACGGTGGCGTTGCCCCTTTTTGTGTGTATGATTGGGGTAGTGAAAAATATTCCAGGGGCCCTTTTGATTTACCAACATAATAGTTGAATTGCTTGTTTCTATGAACTGAGTTCGCCAATAATGTGAAGGATGCCAGTCTTTCATCCTATTGTTGATTGCTTAGATCTCGGTATGCCAAATGTAATCGCATGAAATATACAGTAAAAGCCAGTGTGATGTGTGTGGCTACAACTAGTCTGACTACACGTCATCATATAACATATCAAGGACGCACCATCTTACCAGATTAACCATTCGACTTATGAATGCAGTGTGGAAAGAAAGAAGTATTGGTACTGCGTATCCAAGCAATTGAAGCCATGTACTTCTCCATAGAACCTTGTAAGCGAAAAAGAAATTGCAGTGTGCCTGTACAAAGAACTAGCGTAAGTTCAGTTACCTGCTTCTCGGAATTTTAGTTAGCCACTTACTGCAAAATTGTTCAATTATGTTGCTTGGCTTAATTTAGTTTGCTACTAATTACATAATGTCATAGCATGTTAATCCTATTATAGACTGCGCCTATCTATGTGTTTGATACTTACTATTAAGAAATACATGTTTGCCTGAACTTAAATATATACTTAAGCACGTAGATAGCTGGTCATATGTACTTCTAGGGTGCAGCAGAATTCACGTGTAATTTACGTTCTGATACCCTGTTTGTTTAAATGGTTTGCTGTTATCACTTGTAGCACTAGTAATGTTTGCATGTTCATAGATAGACAACTATCAGGTTTATATGTGGGACACCGTCTTTTTAACTTATATCTGTTTTGGAATCATTTTGCTTACATCAAAGAAATTTACAGATGTCTGTGTTGTTGGTAAACGGTACCGACTTGTTACTTTAATACATTGTCAAGCACTTGTTAGTTTTACTTGTAATACGTTGCCAAAACTGGTTAGTTTTACTAGTTTGATGTTAGTTTCTTATGGCTCTTGCAAAACTTCATTTATTGATTGCTAACATTCAAGTTTGCAGGATCCAACTGAAACTCCGTTTGCACCACAGGTATGTTTTCAGAAACTTCCTTGTTTACCTGGTTTGCTGCTGTAACTTGTTGCTATAATCATCTTACCAACTTCAAGTTTTCAGGAACCAATTAGAAGTCCAATTGCACTGCCGGTACATTTTCAAAAATATATTTGTGTAACAGGTTTGCTGTTGTAACTTGTTGCTCTAATCAAGTGACTGACTACTCAACTTTTCAGGATCCAAGAGAAACTCCAATGCCACAACAGGTTCCTTTTGCAAAACTTGTTTGTTTAACTACTTTGCTGCTGCAACCGGTTGCTATAATCACGTTACTGGCTACTCTACTTTTCAGGATCCAAGAGAAACTCCAATGCCACAACAGGTACCTTTTGCAAAACTTGTTTGTTTAACTGCTTTGCTGGTGCAACAACCGGTTTCAATGATGTTAATAACTACTTTTCAACATCCAACTGAAACTCTTTATTTCCTTGTTTTTTAACTAGTTTGCTGTTATAACTCCCAGTTTAGATGTTTTGCTAACTTCAACTTTTCAGAATCCAATCGGAACATTAATGGCAAGACAGGTTAGCCCAAGATCAAAGAGCGAGGTCGCCATGGACGTTGCATCATCCCACAGCAGTGGCACCGGCCCAATCGTGCATCATGAGTGGCCAACTGCTCATGCTCTAGATGCCAAACTAGCTAGTGGTAGAAAGAGATTCTGCTTCTGCACTTAGAGATGAAGTTGACATGTTGAGTAAGCAAACAACACAATCACAAGGAATACTCAAGCCAGCCATTAAATATTTGGTGGATTTCAAAACGAAGCAAGCTGAGACTGACCGCATTGTTGAGGTCCTGAAGGAAAAAAGGAAATTAAATACCCACTTGCTAAATTATAGGTGAAATGTTCTTTCCATCGTTGAATAACCTTGGTGTTGTTTGTTCATGTAATCGATCAAACCATTTGTTTTAGATATCATGTAATAATTGTTTTTTGTTTTTTGGTTTGTAATTTTATTTGATCACAAGTCTGTATTAACTGATAAGACTCGGAGACATTTCATTTTGATTGATGTGCCAGACCTACCAATATCCCAATCGGGCTAAATGTGCATTCAGCAATAATAGTAGGATAGATGGACCATAAGTGGCACGCATCGGAAAGGGCCAAGATGTTGTACTAGCTTCGATAAAAAAAGGATGCTCTTCGAGCAAAAAAAAGTACAACGGCCTGGCTTATGTATGTTAGTTGATATTATTGATCCATATACTCTATAACTGTTTATATGTCTGTTAGTTTTGTACATTATTGGTTGATTGACTCGATATTTGAATCTTGATACAACACTTGTGTACATATCTAAATGGGAGTACACATTATGCTGCGTGTGACATTTGAGTTGGATATAAAGTGTTCCAAATATTCGAATTCACCTTAAACTTCATTCTACCTTCTGAATTCGTGTATCGGCATTTGTAAATGATATTCATTTATGACAGTGGAATACATCTTTGTCATGCTTTTTAAGATATATAAAAACACATAGAATTATTTATAGAGAATTGTATATGAATACAAAATGGATTTGAATTTAGTTGTCAGGGTAAACGTGGATGATTATTGTCCCAAATTCGAAGCCAAGTGTTTGGGATATGGAAATTACTGTCTACCCCTTTCACGGACAATCCACCGGTCCGATTTCCACTGCTCTCAATAGGGGTAGGTTAGTAACTTGAATTAGACGTGACACGACCGCCTCTGAGCCCATTCCAACACGGTGGGTGCCAAACATAGGTGGCAAAACACATTTGATTCAAGCTCATCCGAAAGACCTCTGTTTCTCCATCCATTTCCCCATTCATACACAGTGGGCGGCAAAACAAACTCAACTCAGCCGAAATCGATGTAGGCAAATATTTTCAATACGGGCAGGTTTGTGATGTCTACTACACAACCTTCTTCTTGTAGACATTGTTGGGCCTCCAAGTGCAGAGGTTTGTAGGACAATAGCAAATTTCCCTCAAGTGGATGACCTAAGGTTTATCAATCCGTGGGAGGCATAGGATGAAGATGGTCTCTCTCAAGCAACCCTGCAACCAAATAACAAAGAGTCTCTTGTGTCCCCAACACACCCAATACAATGGTAAATTGTATAGGTGCACTAGTTCGGCAAAGAGATGGTGATACAGGTGCAATATGGATGGTAGATATAGGCTTTTGTAATCTGAAAATATAAAAACATCAAGGTAGCAAGTGGTAAAAGTGAGCGCAAACGGTATTGCAATGCTAGGAAACAAGGCCTGGGGTTCATACTTTCACTAGCGCAAGTCCTCTCAACAATAATAACATAGTTGGATCACATAACTATCCCTCAACATGCAACAAAGAGTCACTCCAAAGTCACTAATAGCGGAGAACAAACGAAGAGATTATTGTAGGGTACGAAACCACCTCAAAGTTATTCTTTTTGATCGATCTATTCAAGAGTTCGTTTTAGAATAACACCTTAAGACACAAACCAACCAAAACCCTAATGTCACCTAGATACTCCAATGTCACCTCAAGTATCCATGGGTATGATTATACGATATGCATCACACAATCTCGGATTCATCTATTCAACCAAGACAAAGAACTTCAAAGAGTGCCCCAAAGTTTCTACCGGAGAATCAAGACGAAAATGTGTGCCAACCCCTATGCATAAGTTCACAAGGTCACGGAACTCGCAAGTTGATCACCAAAACATACATCAAGTGGATCACGTGATATCCCATTGTCACCACAGATAAGCACATGCAAGACATACATCAAGTGTTCCCAAATCCTTAGAGACTCAATCTGATAAGATAACTTCAAAGGGAAACCTCAATTCATCACAGGAAAGTAGAGGGGGAGAAACATCATAAGATCCAACTATAATAGCAAAGCTCGTGATACATCAAGATCGTTCCGAATCAAGAACACGAGAGAGAGATCAAACACATAGCTACTGGTACATACCCTTAGCACCGAGGGTGAACTACTCCCTCCTCGTCATGGAGAGCTCTGGTATGATGAAGATGGCCACCAGAGAGGGATTCCCCCCTCCGGCAGGGTGCCGGAATGGGTCTAGATTGGTTTTCGGTGGCTACAGAGGCTTGTGGCGGCGGAACTCCCGATCTAGGTTTCTTTCTAGAAGTTTTGAGTTATATAAGAGGTGTTGGAATCGGGAACAAGGCAGGGCGGTCTCCGGGCTGTCCACGAGGCAGGGAGGCGCGCCCAGGGGGTGGGCGCGCCCCCCACCCTCGTGGGCAGCCCGGGACTCTTCTGGCCCTGCTCTTTTACTCCACGACATTCTTCTGGTCCAAAAATAAGCTCCTTCAAGTTTTAGGTCAATTGGACTCCGTTTGGTTTTCCTTTTTTGCGATACTCAAAAACAAGGAAAAGACAGAAACTGGCACAGGGCTCTAGGTTAATAGGTTAGTCCCAAAACTCATATTAAATATCATATAGATGCATATAAAGCATCCTAAATGGATAATATAATAGCATGGAACAATCAAAAATTATAGATATGTTGGAGACGTATCAAGCATCCCCAAGCTTAATTCCTGCTAACCAAGCAATTATGTCTTATCAAAATAACATAGCCAAAGAAAGCTTATCCCTACCAAATCATATAGTTTGGCCATGCTTCATTTTCGTCACGCAAAATGCTCCCATCATGCACAACCCCGATGACAAGCCGAGCAATTGGTTCATACTTTTTAACGCGCTTCAGCCTTTTCAACCCTCACGCAATACATGAGCGCAAGCCATGGACATAGCACTATGGGTGGAATAGAGTATGATGATAGGGGTTATGTGAGAAGACAAAAAGAAGAAAGTCTCACATTGACACGGCTAATCAATGGGCTATGGAAATGCCCATCAATTGATGTCAATGCGAGGAGTTGGGACTGCCATGCAATGGATGCACTAGGGCTATAGATATATGAAAGCTCATGAAAAGAAACTAAGTAGGTGTGCATCCAACTTGCTTGCTCACGAAGACCTAGGGCATTTTGAGGAAGCCCATCATTGGAATATACAAGGCAAGTTCTATAATTAAAAAATCCCATTAGTATATGAAAGTGACAACATAAGAGAATCTCTATCATGAAGATCATGGTGCTATGTACTTTGAAGCACAAGTGTGGAAAAGGATAGTAACATTGTCCCTTCTCTCTTTTTCTCTCATTTTTTTATTTTTTTTATTTGGGCCTTCTCTTTTTTTCCTTGGTCTCTTTTTTTTCTTTTTTTATTCATTTGGAGTCTCATCCCGACTTGTGGGGGAATCATAGTCTCCATCATCCTTTCCTCACACGGGACAATGCTCTAGTGATGATCATCACACTTTTATTTACTTACAAACTCAAGAATTACAACTCGATACTTAGAACAAAATATGACTCTGTGTGAATGCCTCCGGCGGTGTACCGGGATATGCAATGAATCAAGAGTGACATGTATGAAAAATTAGCATGGTGGCTTTGGCACAAATACGATGTCAACTACATGATCATGCAAGACAATATGACAATGATGAAGCGTGTCATAATAAACGGAACGGTGGAAAGTTGCATGGAAATATATCTCGGAATGGCTATGGAAATGCCGTAATAGGTAGGTATGGTGGCTGTTTTGGGGAAGATATAAGGAGGCGTATGTGTGATAGAGCATATCATATCACGGGGTTTGGATGCACCGACGAAGTTTGCGCCAACTCTCGAGGTGAGAAAGGGCAATGCACGGTACCGAAGAGGCTAGCAATGATGGAAGAGTGAGAGTGTGTAATATCCATGGACTCACATTAGTCATAAAGAACTCATATACTTACTGCAAAAGTTTATTAGCCCTCGAAGCAAAGTACTACTATGCATGCCCCTAGGGGGATAGATTGGTAGGAAAAGACCATCGCTCGTCCCTGACCTCCACTCGTAAGGAAAGCAATCAAAGAACACCCCATGCTTCAAATTTGTCACACAATGTTTACCATACATGCATGCTATAGGACATGCCAACCTCAACACAAGTATTTCTCAATTTCACAATTACTCAACTAGCACAACTCAAATATTACCAGCTTCATATCTCAAAACAATTATCAAGTATTAAACTTCTCATAGTATTCAATGCACTCTATATGATAGTTTTTATTATACCCATCTTGGATGCCTATCATATTAGGACTATTTTATAACCAAGGAAAATTACCATGCTTTTCTAAAGGACTCTCAAAATAATATAAATGAAGCATGAGATATCAATAATTTCTATAAAATAAAACTACCACCGTGCTCTAAAAAGATGGAGTATAAGTGAATCACTAGAGCAAATGACAAACTACTCTAAAAGATATAAGTGAAGATCAATGAGTAGTCGAATAATTATGTAACTATGTGAAGACTCTCTAACATTTAAGAATTTCAGATGTTGGTATTTTATTCAAACAGAAAGCAAAAGAAAAGAAAATAAAATGATGTTCCAAGCAAAACACATATCATGTGGTGAATAAAAATGTAGCTCCAAGTAAAGTTACCGATGAATGAAGACGAAAGAGGGGATGCCATCTTGGTTGTCCTTGAATATTACCTTGGGGTGCCTTAAGAATCCCCAAGCTTATGCTCTTTCCACTCCTTATTCCATAGTTCATCGAATCTTTACCCAAAACTTGAAAACTTCACAACACAAAACTTAACAGAAAACTTGTAAGCTCCGTTAGTATAAGAAAAAATAAATCACCACTTAGGTAATGTTGTGAACTCATTCTAAATTCATATTGGTGTAATATCTACTGTATTCCAACTTCCCTATGGTTCATACCCTCCGATCCTACTCATAGATTCATCAAAATAAGCAAACAACACATAGAAAACAAAATCTGTCAAAAACAGAACAATCTGTAGTAATCTGTATCAAACGTATACTTTTGGAACTCAAAAAATTCTGAAATAAATCGGTGGATGTGAGGAATTTTTCTATTAATCATCTTCAAAAAGAATCAACTTAATTGCACTATCCAGTAAAAATGGTAGCTAATCTCGTGAGCGCTAAAGTTTTTGTTTTTTATAGTAAGATCACAAAGACTTCACCCAAGTCTTCCTAAAGGTTCTACTTGGCACAAACACTAACTAAAACATAAAACCACATCTAAACAGAGGCTAGATGAATTAATTATTACTAAACAGGAACAACAAGCAAAGAACAAAAATGAAGTTGGGTTGCCTCCCAACAAGCGCTATCGTTTGACGCCCCTAGCTAGGCATGATGATTTCAATGATGCTCACATAAAAGATAAGAATTGAAACATAAAGAGAGCATCATGAAGAATATGACTAGCACATTTAAGTCTAACCCACTTCCTATGCATAGGGATTTTGTGAGCAAACAACTTGTGGGAACATGAATCAACTTGCATAGGATGGTAAAACAAGCAAATCTTCAAGATTTTCAACACATAGAGAGGAAACTTGATATTATTGCAACTCCTACAAGCATATATTCCTCCCTCATAATTACATGTAGGCTCATAAGGAAATTAAACAATATATCTATCAAAAAACATATTCTTAACACGATCCACATGTATGCGAAGTTGACATTCTTCCAAAATAGTGTGATTAACATTAAATAAAGTCGTGACCTCTCCAAACCCACTTTCTTAGTTATCACAATAAGATTCAACACCCTCAAAAATAGTGGGATTATTACTTCATAAAGTTGAGACTCTTCCAAACCCACTTTCATCAATATAATCATCATAAATAGGAGGCATGTTATCATCAAAATAAATTTGCTCATCAAAACATGGGGGCAAAAAATATCATCTTCATCAAACATAGCATCCCCAAGCTTGTGGCTTTGCATACCGTTAGCATCATGGATATTCAAAGAATTCATACTAACAACATTGCGATCATGCTCATTATCCAAAGATTTAGTGCTAAACATTTTAGTACATTCTTCTTCTAGCATTTTGGCACAATTATCGGAATCCTTATTTTCACGAAATATATTAAAAGGATGAAGCATATGTGGTCCCTCAATTCCATTTTTTTGTAATTTTCTTTTATAAACTACACTAGTGATAAAGCAAGAAACAAAAAGATTCGATTGCAAGATCTAAAGATATATCTTCAAGCACTAACCTCCCCGACAATGGCGCCAGAAAAGAGCTTACTTGACAGGGTGTTAATGCAGCTTTCCTTGCCTCCCCAGCAACGGAACCAGAAAAGAGCTTGATGTCTACTACACAACCTTCTTCTTGTAGACGTTGTTGGGCCTCCAAGTACAGAGGTTTGTAGGATAGTAGCAAATTTCCCTCAAGTGGATGAACTAAGGTTTATCAATCCGTGGGAGGCGTAGGATGAAGATGGTCTCTCTCAAGAAACCCTGCAACCAAATAACAAAGAGTCTCTTGTGTCCCCAACACACCAATACAATGGTAAATTGTATAGGTGCACTAGTTCGGCTAAGAGATGGTGATAGTGCAATATGGATGGTAGATATAGGTTTTTGTAATCTGAAAATATAAAAACAACCAGGTAGAAAGTGGTAAAAGTGAGCGTAAACGGTATTGCAATGCTAGGAAACAAGGCCTAGGGTTCATACTTTCACTAGCGCAAGTCCTCTCAACAATACTAACATAGTTGGATCATATAACTATCCCTCAACATGCAACAAAGAGTCACTCCAAATTCACTAATAGCAGAGAACAAACGAAGATATTATTGTAGGGTACGAAACCACCTCAAAGTTATTCTTTCTGATCGATCTATTCAAGAGCTCGTACTAGAATAACACCTTAAGACACAAATCAACTAAAACCCTAATGTCACCTAGATACTCCAATGTCACCTCAAGTATCCGTGGGTATGATTATACGATATGCATCACACAATCTCAGATTCATCTATTCAACCAACACAAAGAAATTCAAAGAGTGCACTAAAGTTTCAACCGGAGAGTCAAGACGAAAACGTGTGCCAACCCCTATGCATAAGTTCACAAGGTCACGGAACTCGCAAGTTGATCACCAAAACATACATCAAGTGGATCACGTGATATCCCATTGTCACCACAGATAAGCACATGCAATACATACATCAAGTGTTCTCAAATCCTTAAGGACTCAATCCGATAAGATAATTCATCACAAGAAAGTAGAGGGGGAGAAACATCATAAGATCTAACTATAATAGCAAAGCTCGCGATACGTCAAGATCGTTCTGAATCAAGAACATGAGAGAGAGAGAGAGATCAAACACATAGCTACTGGTGCATACCCTCAGCCCCGAGGGTGAACTACTCCCTCCTTGTCATGGAGAGCACCGGGATGATGAAGATGGCCACCGAATAGGGATTCCCCCCTCCGGTAGGGTGCCGGAACGGGTCTAGATTGGTTTTCGGTGGCTACGGAGGCTTGCGGCGGCGGAACTCCCGATCTAGGTTTCTTTCTGGAATTTTTGGGTTATATAAGAGGTGTGGAGTCGGGAACAAGGCAGGGGGGTCTCCGGGCTGTCCACGAGGCAAGGAGGCGCGCCCAGGGGGTGGGCGCACCCCCCCACCCTCGTGGGCAGCCCGGGACTCTTCTGGCCCAACTCTTTTACTCCACGGCCTTCTTCTAGTCCAAAAATAATGTCCATCAAGTTTTAGGTCAATTGGATTCCGTTTGGTTTTCCTTTTCTGCGATACTCAAAAACAAGGAAAAAACAAAAACTGGCACTGGGCTCTAGGTTAATAGGTTAATCCCA
Organism: Triticum urartu; assembly: GCF_003073215.2. Classification (NCBI taxonomy): domain Eukaryota; kingdom Viridiplantae; phylum Streptophyta; class Magnoliopsida; order Poales; family Poaceae; genus Triticum; species Triticum urartu. The sequence continues at coordinate 65,308,562 of NC_053023.1, read as the reverse complement.
AAATTCATATTAAATAGCATACAACTGCATATAAAACATCCTAAATGGAATAATAGCATGGAACAATCAAAAAATATAGATACGTTGGAGACGTATCAGTTTGTAAATTCACTCAAACATGACACCACCGCCCTACCGGTCAGCCCCGTTCATACACCGTGGGTGCCAACCATGGGCACCAAAACACGCTCTCCTCGCCCGAAGTCGCTCTGGGCAAATATTTGCGAGATGTGAGATTATCATCCTATCCCCAGCCGACGAGATGTCCAAATTTTAAACGGGGGCTAAGTTCGTACCTTTCCCATATTTCAGACAAGCGCGTCCCAAAAACATGGTTCCCCGTATGTCTCCCTCCATTTTTCCATTCATACACCGTCTGCTCTAGAACACCATCCCCACACCAGCCTCCTCCGTCCGCCGCCCCATCCATCGCCGCCGTCCTCCACCCCATGCATCGCCGCCGTACTCCACCCCATCCATCGCCACCATCCTCCAACATGCAGGAGTGCCTACCAAGACCACGTCATCCACTGCTAGAGATGGACGTTTCTCATCCACGGCAACGGACCAAGAGCCTTGCATCGCATCCTCTCGCTTCAACGGCGCCGTCGTCCTCTTTGCCGGGGCCGCTCACATGACCTCTTCCACCGCAACGAGACTTATCCTCCGATGCACCCTTCTACCGTTGCAGATCTGCATCAACGCCATCGATAGCCATCGCACCCCCGATGCCTACACGGCGCCGCAAGAGAGGTGGTACTTCATATCTCCACAACTTTTTGATCTCGACCAAAAAATAGATCATAAATTGGTTATTGTACTTTCTTTTCAGCTCTTAGAATTTAGTTCTTAGTTCGAAGCAAACAATGGATGCTAAATAGCATTTCCCCAGTTTACAACTTTAAATCCGCCATGGCACAGTCGTAATAGGGTTTAATTGATCATGCTTAGGGTTTAATTGATCATGCTGGTTCCGTGGTGGTTTCTTTAATATAAATCGAAGGGGAAACCCTCTTTTGCTCAAAGAAATGCCTACGGTTTCCCCCTTTTATGATCACTATACGTGTCATAGGAGCACTGCTCCACCCATCAAGCTAAACAAGCTTATTTGTTCAAATACGAATATGATATTATTAAAATAGAGTCGTTTAATTGGTCAGCTAAATGTTCCTAATTTAGTTTCGAAAATGCATGTTCGCTGCTCGGGTGTGTATCTCTACAGGGTGCCCACGGTGGGCCGCGGCCCACCCTGGGATTTTGGGTCGGCCCAGGCCCTAATTCCCCTCTGTTCTGATGCGCGCTTCTGATCTCTACTCGCCCCTAGCCGCCTGCCTCGCTGGCGACTTGCCGTACCCGGACGGCATGACTCTAGGAGGAGACGCCGGACTAACAGGAGGTCCGGAGCCGCTCGCCCAACAGCGTCAACGCTGCCCGGGTGCGCAGCCGTGCCTACCTTCCCAGTCCATTCTGGGCTCAGGCGTGCATCACCCACTAAGCCAACCCGATTTATCCTAAGGTACGTCCTCAATAGTCAGTAGCCACTCCTCATCACCCATTTTGTAATTGATTCGTTACTCATTAGGCAGGACTGTCATTAGGGTTTGTTGTGTGCTAAGTGCTACCTACACTTAATGGTTCAGATGTATTTCAGTAATCTTTAGTACCTGTAAAGTTCACAGGGTTTCAAAATTCCAGCCCTAGGAACAGACACTAGTCATTTTGGATTGTTGGTCGTAGTGACATTGACCCAGATTACTACTGCAAGCCAGGTTTGTTGACAATTTTACTTGTCTTTCTTACTCATTCGATATGATATCCAATTATTCACGTCGATTAGTTGCAAACAATAAGTGCTAGACAAACTTCTTGATTCAGATTTTGGACGGTCTCTTACTGCAGTTACAATTCTGGATACTATCCTAGTAAGCTCACAAGTAAATGATTGATTCACTACATCTATGCTTGCCTTGTCATATTTGTTGTCAATATTATTTTAGGGTGGACCACCCTGTTTCAAAATATTGGAACCATGGACATGAGTGAATACTATTTCTCTACGTGATGTCTTCCATCATGTGTGGGCAACGAGCATTGCATTGTATAGAAAGAAAGTGTCATTTCCAACTTTTACATAGACTACGATCGATTACATGGAATACAATCTGCCTACTTGCTTTGTGTCGCACTACCAGCACTCCACCCTTTGAAGATAAACATTATGCCACTGATAATTCCTTAGATTATTTGTTAAAATACGAATTTGATATGATTCTAATGTTCCTACTTCAGTTTTGAAATGTGTGTCTGCCTGTTATAGAGACATAAAGAGGTTTGTATTTCTGTGTGTGGTCTGGTCAGCACGGTTGGGGGTGGACTTTGCATATGTAGGGGTTTATAGGGAGAAACTCTTCGAGTTGAATCCGCAATGCATTCCATAGATAATCTGACTACTTTTTATGTTTTCATGAATCTCAGATTCTGAACAGCTTCATAATGACTATGAGCTTGCGCGCATGAAAAGAATAAAGCAAAACAATGCCATGGCTGTCAAACTTGGCATTAAGGGACTGAAATAAAGTTTGGATGCAATGCAATCCAAACGCTCTCCACCTACAGATTCATGCTCAAAATATGATCCTAACAGTGATTCTGAGCTAGAGGGAGACCTAAGTCAATGTAGCTCCCTAGTGGAGAGTCAGAGGCAGATGCCCTAACTTATTCACCCATCAAGGTGCTTGCTCTAACTTTCCAAGGTTATATTGGTCGCACATATCTTGCAACTGATGCTTTGCATTGTTTCTACTTTGTTGCACTACCATTTGCTTAGTTTACACATCGTGTATGTGAATACGCCCTGCTTATCCATTTTTAGTATATATTCCATCTGTCATCATACCATATTTATCCATTCAAATGTTGTTCTTGTGTATTAGACGTTCAAAAGGAAGAGGGCAATTGCTGATCACGGAGGAGCACGAGCAAAGTATTTGGAAAAGGTAGTGACACTTGATAAATCAAATATCCCATTAGGTGTAGTTGCAATATCACCTGACCCACAAAACACCCCAACTCTACCAGACTCTAGCCCTACTACACTAGTCATTTCTGATGCCCCAACTCAGCAGACCCCAACTGCAGCAAATAGTATGATGATGCCAGTTGACATAGCACCAGCTCTACGATGCAAAACCCCCATTCCAACAAAGAGTACACCAAATCTAGTTGCCAAATCCCTTTTCGAACCAGAGAGAGCCCCAATTGCAGCAAATAGGACCCTTGTTCCATTTCTTCCCTGTTTAGAAGATGAAGCTTATATTGTTGTCAAGAACTTTGTGCGCATATTTCCTTCATGGAAAGATTATACCGCAGACACAGAACAATTTCCAGTCTTCGTCCGCAACTTACACGTAAGTAATGTACTAATGTTATTCATGGTAATTACTTCATATGTTTCTGCTGACAGAAGATACAAGATTTCATTCTTTCAAATAGGTGAGGACCAAACTGGATTGTCAAGATGAGCAAGGGTTGGTTGCACTTTTCAAGCACTCGTTGATGAAGTATCGTTCCTACCTGAGGCAAGCGCACTTCGATGGCAAGCCTCTAAACGAAATTTCTGTAAAGTCTGTAGTGCTACATTTATCATACAGTGACTGGAATAATCTTGTTACACATTGGTCTCGTCTGCAGTGTAAGGTATTGTCTATGATATCACATCACAATTTGAACTACATTTCTGCATTTGCCTTAACGTCCCACTTGTATGAAAACTGTTAGCAGAAGAACATTCATTCTCAAGGGACCACATAATCTCGCAACTATACTGCACATTACATTTGTCTTGGGAGTACCTCTTGCCCTATATGACCATACTTATTTTCACAGATGTTTGATTATGTGGCATCACTGCACATGTTAGCCTCGTTATCGTCCATTTGGTGGACATTATAAGATCTATATGGACTCTTACAATAATTTAGAATCAACTGAATGCTTTTGAAGAGGTTTAGCACTGCAGTCCTCTTGTAAGGACCGAACGTCGTCTATCACTGTACTTACATTAACAGCTACTCCCTCCGTCGCATAATATATGAACATTTTGTACAGTACACCAGTGTTCAAAACACTCTTGTATTATGGGAAGAGGGATTGGTTCATTGTGTAGCATTCTGCATCTTATCTCCCTCACCAACTGTCGGTGTCAAAACCGGCGGATCTCGGGTAGGGGGTCCCGAACTGTGTGTCTAGGCCGGATGGTAACAGGAGGCAGGGGACACGAAGTTTTACCCAGGTTCGGGCCCTCTCGATGGAGGTAAAACCCTACGTCCTGCTTGATTAATATTGATGATATGGGTATTACAAGAGTTGATCTACCACGAGATCAAAGAGGCTAAACCTAGAAGCTAGCCTATGGTATGATTGTTGATGTGTATGTTCTCCTACGGACTAGAACCCTCCGGTTTATATAGACACGGAGAGGGTTAGGGTTACATAGAGTCAGTTACAATGGTAGGAGATCTGAACATCCGTATCGCCAAGCTTGCCTTCCACGCCAAGGAAAGTCCCTTCCGGACACGGGACGGAGTCTTCAATCTTGTATCTTCATAGTCCAGGAGTCCGGCTGAAGGTATAGTCTGGCTATCCGAACACCCCCTAATCCAGGACTCCCTCAGTAGCCCCTGAACCAGGCTTCAATGACGACGAGTCCAGCGCGCAAATTGTCTTCGGCATTGCAAGGCGGGTTCCTCCTCCAAGTACTTCATAGAAGATTTTGAACACAAAAATAGTGTCCGGCTCTACAAAATAAGTTTCCACATACTGCCATAGAGAGAATAATATTTACACAAATCTAATATGCTGACGTATTCTATGGTGCGACACACCACGGCCAAGCCTTTACCCGAGTCGTTTAATTACCCACCTCAGCGTGTTATGCGAGGTGGTTTCCCTGGAACGTCTTGTTAAAGCAGAGATCGTGTCCCCTTATTACGGGATTCTCATCAATACGGGCGTGGGTAACCCAACCGCTTCTAGGACTCCCAGATCATAGGCAAGTCCAAACGGACACGGGGAGGACACTTGATATCCACCCTCTTTATTAAGGGTCAAAGCTTTTACTTTTCCCTCCCGTGCTCAATCGAATCCTTCCCCCGCCTCAAGCTCAAATGCCTAAAGCTCAAGTCAGGTGCTCCGAACCTTCAGTCATGTCCGGATCCAGCCTTCAAGGCCGATGGATGCCTTCCTCCATCACAGAAGAAGATATCAAAAAGTTGAGGGAGGCCAGGTATCTGACCGCCGAAATGTCGCATCGGCTGCCTTCTCGGGGGCAGTCCGTCCCCTCTCCCAAACCCAACGAGAGCGTCGTGTTTGTCTCCCACTTCCTCCGAGGTCTAGGTTTTGCTCTGGATCCTTTCGTCAGGGGCTTGATGTTTTATTACGGGCTAGATTTCCATGATCTAGCTCCGGACTCCTTCCTGCATATCACGACTTTTGTTGTCATATGCGAGGCCTTCCTCCGGGTTACCCCCCACTTTGGCTTATGGCTCAAGACCTTTGAAGTAAAGCCGACGGTGATCGAAGGGCAACATGCAGAGTGTGGAGGCGCCTCAATACGCAAGATGACGGGAGCTCCGAGGCCCAAAGGTTCCATCCTGGAGGTGTCTACATTGTGGCAACAGGAGTGGTTCTACATCACGACTCTTAGAAGCGCCAAGTGGGCGGCCGCCCCCGTTTTTCGCTCGGGCCCTCCACCATGGATCAGCAGAGGACTGAGCTGGGGTCCAGCCAAGGATGTGCCTTTGCTGCAGAGCCGCATTCGAGATCTCTTCAACGACGATCTCAGTTTGGTTGCGGTAATACAAGTTATGCTGGTTCGTCAAGTCCAGCCTTGCAAACGTTGGCCCCTTTGCTTGTTCGAGTTCAATCGCGAGGGTCCGCGTGCCATTCAAATTTTTCTCGGCCTTACGCACGAGGATATGTATAAGTTATTCTTTGGACCTCAAGTAGAGTGTCCGGAAATCACGAGGACGTGCGCCTGAGCAGTAACCGCGCCGCCGAACAGCTAAGGAATCTTCCGGCCAAACATATTAGCTCTCCTTCGTTACGAAGTTATTTCTGAGAGTTTTCTTTTTCGACCAAGACTGGCTAACAAAGGCGAAGTTGATTCAGTGTTCGGCCCCCCTCCCTGAGGGTTTGGAGAATCCGGTATTGGAAAAGATGCTCCAGACCGCACCTTGCCCGGATCCCTTGGAGGAAGATACTTTGGAGGGTAATGCGGGCGGACGCAGGCCCCCAACGCTACCTATTCTAACCGAGGGAGCGAGCGTCTCTGTGAAGGAAGACGACCGGAAGAGGAAAAGGACTGCGCCTGGGAATTCGGAAGCTGAAGCTTCCAAACGGGAGAAGAAATCTTCCACCGGGGGCCCTACCTTGGGGGGCGCTGCTGCCGCACAAAGTCCGTGGGGGGATCAATTCTCCCGGGAGTCGTAAGTGACCCGAAAACTTTAATAGTACAGCTATGCCATCCTTTTCTTTTGAGAAAATAACCACCGCATATATTTGTGCAGTTCGGGCCTTAGCCCCTCTCAAATGAGCTTGTCTTTGGGGGATCTTCTTCCAGAGATGATGGAGAGCGAGACGCCTCCTCCGGCCTCCTCCGCTCCGGAAGCGGGCGACCCTGAAGTGTCATCGCGGAGGGCCTCTCCGAGTGCGGAGAAGCCAGAAGGTGATCCAATTGATCCCCGAGGCTCCCAGTGTCCGGCTCCCGAAGAGAGTAGACAAAAGAGTCCGGCGCCGTCTAGTGTGCGATCGGATGTTCTGAGGTAGTTGGTGGGGCGAGCGGCCATCTCAGATGATCACCGTGTGCTGATGAATATGGTGATGGAGAGGATATCGTCCGCCGAAAGCGGATTGCATGAAGCTTTTATGAGTCTACTGACAGGCTTTGAGGTACGTAAAAAGGAATGTGTAATAATCCTTCACATGTTAGGTGTGCCCTGTGTAGATAGTAGCCCCTGAGACTCTGGTTGTCGTCGGAAACAATGACGAACGGAGGATCATACTCCCACGTAATAACCATACTGCCTTTATGTGTAGGAGATGGAAGCTCCGGTGGCCAGCTGGACTAGCCAGTTTGCCCGTTTAGAACAGCAGTTGGATGCGGCAGATGCCGACATCGAGCTTGTTAACAGAAGGCTTGACGAGGCGCAGGGTAAGTATCCTTGTCTGGTAAATGCCACATAGGAAGAGTATGATGCCAGTGTTTTTAACATGTTATGACTGCAGATGGAGCTGCCACTGTTGAAGCCTTGCGGGTGGAACTTGCTCGAGCCAAGGAACAAGCAAGATTGGGTAATGCGGCTGCTTTGAAGGCAGCCGAAGAGTTGCGAGCCGAGAAGGCCGCACATGGCGAGAGCCGGAAGAAGATGGCCAATATAGCCATAGAATTAAAAGCCGCCGTAGACCGTTGCCGGGCTCTTGAAAAGGAAAACCAGGCGAAGGCATCGGACCTTGAGAAGGCTGCTATAACGGGAAAAGACCTCCGCTCTGCTATGAGGGCGAAGAAGGAGAAGCTGTGGGAAGCCGGGGATATTGTAGCCGGGAAGTCCTTTATGCTGCAGAGGAAGTACGAAGATCCATGGTATGCCCCTCTGGATCGGCTGTGGAGTTCGGAGGATGCATATATGGATTTGGCGGCGAGCGCTGCTGATGCGGCCAAGTACTTCCAGAGTCAGACGGACCGTGAAGTAGACCAGCTGTTTTGGAAGCAATTCCTTTCTCCCGAGCGTCCGCTTTCGTTGACGGACAAATTAGCCGAACGGGCCGAACTAAATAGGTTGTCCGGACTCTCCATGAGGTCTGTTGTGGATCAACTATGGCCGGGAAGGTCAAAACCGAGCAGCTATTTCAGCTTGGTGCAGCAGGTCCTCGATGTGGTGCCGCGCATAAATGCGATGAAGAGGTCGGCGTGCATAGAAGGCACACGGATGGCCTTTGCCCGTGCTAAAGCATACTGGGCAGAGATGGATGCTACCACTGTTGCAGCGCATGATTCGGCCATAGCTCGAAGGGCTGCTGAGCACTACTTTGAGGAAGTTCTTGAGGGTGCTCGTTTGATAGAGACCTAGTGCTCAAAAAATATTATGTTTGAGTGACATGTAATCTCATTGTAAGCGAAATGCTTTTATAAATTTTTATGAGGCTACTTTTATACTTTTGCCTGAAAGTAATGTGATGCCTCCTGGGCGGCCGTTTATGTATACACGTGTATAACCTGAAAGATTGCAGTCGTCGGCTTCAACCCCCACACATATAATGCGGAGGTGTTCGTAGAAACACGCGTTCACACTTAACCCAACGTCTTGGTCCTATTAAGGAGGTGATAGCGGAGCGAGCGAGGCAACCAGACTATACTGCTTTAACACTTTCACTTAGCCATAGGAGTTTGACAGTGGGGCTACTAGATAGCCCCTGGTGGCTCCACACTCTCCCGATCCCGGGGTGCGTATATGACTGGCCGGAAAGCGGCCCTTCGTTAAGGCGGAGGAATTCTAACATTCCCATGGGTCATCGAATGGTTTACAAGTCTCACGCCAGATCATGACAGTCAGTTTTCGGCTTTCTCTACTGAGGTGCTCGTCCGAATGAACCAGGGCACAATCGCAGTAGTTCTGATAGTGCTACCTTAGCCGGTAAAGCGGAATGTAAGGCACCAAAACACAGGAGCCGGGCAAACCCAACATTTGACCAAAGACAATGATTCGGAGCTGATGCATATAGGGCCAAACTCGCGACGCCGAACACTCCCTAAGGTATTCGGTCTTTGTGGTATAAACCGGGCCTGAAGAATGGCCTTTGTAAGAAGCCCCTTGTGTCCAGGTACGTGCATTGTTCTGGCGTGGCCACATGCCAAGACGTCAGCATCCTTCTCAACGGTGGATATGTATCAACAAGAGACAGTAAAAAAGGTTTACGCAGGGTCTTAATCTAAAACGAATCCTTGGGTCCGGTCCCTACTGCACGTCTGCGCCTGTGTCTCCATTGTGCCGTATCCTGGACGGGTGTAGCACGATGATCATCTATAAAAGAGTGGAATTTAGGTAAAAAGGTTGTCGTGCAAAAGGATAGTTTTATAAAGAAACCATGTATAATTCAAGATAAGAAGAAATCGCCACTCGTCTACGTGCGTTGAGCCCCTTGTACTTTTGAAAGATAGGGGTGTGACCGTTTATTCGATATGAGTAGCGGCGCCGGGCTTGATTGGTTGTGTCTGAGGTCTTGATGACCTATTGGATGCTTTTGCTGGTCCTGGTGCCTTTAGTGTGCGGCTACCAAGGCAGCCTCACTCTCTTTGGCGCGCAGAGATCGCTTGATACTTCCGTGCACTGAAATTATGCCACGTGGACCTGGCATCTTGAGTGTTAGGGAGGCGTAGTGTGGTATTGCATTAAAGCGAGCGAAAGCTTCGTGTCCGAGTAGTGCTTGATAGACACTTTTAAACGGAGCGATGTGGAAAGTTAAATGCTCGCGACGGAAGTTATCGGGGGAGCCGAATATAACTTGTAGTAGGAGGGAGCCCGTACAACGAGCCCCTGGGCCTGGCGTTACTCCTTTAAAGGTAGTATTGCTATGGCGAATTTGTGTTGGGTCTAACCCCATCCCGCAGATTATATCCTGATATATTAGGTTTAGGCTACTGCTGCCATCCATCAAGACTCGTGTGAAGTGGTATCCGCCAATTACTGGGTCTAATACCAGGGCAGCCCATCCTGCGTGCCGGATACTTGATGCGTAATCGCGATGGTCGAAGGTGATCGGTTGAGACGACCAGTGGCGGGACTTCACAGTGACAGGCACTTGGGTATATTTTTCAGGGAGTGCCGCATTGTTTTCTCTCTTGATCACGTGTAACACGTTTACTGTTTTGCCTTCGGGTGGAAATTTCTTTTGTTCCCCCTTGTCTTGCTTGGGAGGTTCGTCCTCGTCTTCACTTGGTGTATCCTCCCCCTTGTGTATGGCGTTAAGCTTGCCGGACTGCTTGAAGACCCAACATTCTCTGTGGGTATGATTAGCAGGTTTGCTAGGGGTACTATGGATCTGACATACTATCACGACCGGTTTTTTTGCGCGGAATTGATTTCCAGAAAATGGCCGTCGTGCTCACAGCCCCAGGATTACTGTTAGCTGATGAGGCACCAACTTGATACAGAAATTCCAAGCAAAAATACAAAATATGTAGTACAAGACAATTCTGGCCTGTGAGTACAACAATTGGGTTTCTATGGTCGATGGCGGAAGCGGTTTGTGAGTCGTCAGTGTCTATGGGACTCCATTTCCCACAGGAACAGCTGACCAGGTCAACTCCTATCTTCACGAGGCTGCTATCACCGTTGCTAAGTTTCCGGGGCTGTCATCGCCATGCTCCTCTCCAAGAAGCAATCTGGCCAAGACAATAGCCAGGGACAAGCCAGTGAGTACTTTGAATGTACTCGCAAACATTATGAACACTGGGATAATATAATTGATAATCATGCACTCAAAGATTTCTATGATCACATCGTCAGTCATAAATAAAACATCTTTTATGCTGCAAGCAGGTTATTTTATGCAACATGATAAGCAGTAATTAGAGTGGGAATAAATGCCGCAGTCGGGCGTCTGAGCGACACCACATAAAGGGCTTTAAAAGAAATTGCCACAGTCGGGCGTCGGCGACACCACACAAAGGGCTTATAAGAGAAATGCCACAGTCGGGCGTCTCAGCGACACACATAAAGGGTTTATAAAATAAATAATCACAAAGAATATCCAGGAGGTAGAACAATCCCAGGGATACAAATATGCAATGGGTTAGTCCATCACAAATATAATCATGGTCCTCACAAGTAACCAGTCGGTATCAATTTGGTTTAACAATATTTCACCTCCGAAGACCGACACTAAGACCAACACTTGACCCATCCCAGACTGTAATCCTTAACCATGGACACGGCTATTCGAATAGGTTTAATCTCTGCAGAGGGTGTACTCTTTACCCACGAGTAACGGATTCCTTTAGTCCATCGGGACTAATTCCGTCTACGGCCTTTTAGTTGAAAACACGCCTAACTTGCACACACCAGCTTAACTCATCGGTGTCTGGAATCACCCACGACACTTGTTAAGCAAAACTCTAAGTGGGGAGGCTACAACCTCGCGTAGCATGGGATCAAATTTATATCGCGCGCTCTAAGGGGTGGCCTCCCCTCTCGGTCCCAACCGGAAACACCCATGCCCCCGGACCAGGTGGCATGCCTACCGGCTACAACGTATCTTCCACCATGGCCTCTCTGTACGGTGTGTGCTTGAAAGGGGTTGACGACTTACTGAACGTACCCTACCTGCGGCAGGGACAAGTGGTAGTACAAAACAAGTATGGGGTTTACTGGAACAAGACTCGATCCACGGTCGACTCAGGAGGTTTATAAATTCCCTGCATGACATGTATAAAAAATATATTTCAACCAACAAAATCAACCAATATACCTTACCATGCCATACCGGACATAACCGTCCCGACGGAGACCGGCGATAAGCTCACGCCTACCCAAGGCAAAGGCTTTCCCGGATTCTTTTCCAATGCATGCAAGGCACATGAGGATGATTACCATCACAAGTATATTCATTTCCAGCAGCAAGGAAATCACTATATGCATTCATGCAAATGATCATATCACATGAAGTAACAAGTTCTCCGATATAAGGTGGTGTTATAAACGTGTCAACTAACACACCAATAATATTATTCCGGGGTTCAGAATGCTTGCCTTCATGGTGTGGAAAGGCAGGGTGCACTCCAAAACTTTTGAAAGTTTTCTTCTCTCTCTCCAAAGTCCTATTTTAAACAAATTTGAATTAACACACAAATACAAAACAGCACAAAAAAGTTGTTTGAAATTTTTTTGAATAAATCTTAAAATAAACTAGACAGAATTTGAGGAAGGTAGGGAAAAGAATCAATTCATTTGGAGTTATATTTAAAAAGTTAAGCTCACTCAACGTTTTGGTCAAAATCTGTTATTAAAAATTAAAAGAAAAAGAAAAACGTTTCGAATATACGCACACGTCGAAGGCGTACTCTGGAAATACGCCTCCACTTATCCAGCGTGGACTGCGCGTGGGTCACCGACAGTGGGCCCGCCTGGCCCACTGGTCAGGTTTGACTGGTCCACGCGCGCGTCGTCTCCCCCTGACCGAACAGAGGCGGAGCTCCGACGAGGCTCGCCGGCGAATGGCGGCGTCCCTCGGTGATCTGAGCGCATGGGCGTGCTCAGGAGGTCGAGACGAACTCGGGGGTACCCGCCATGGTCGCCGACGTGACGGAGTTGCCGGCGACGAGCTTCGCGGCGGAGATGGCTTCGGGGGCGTAGTGAGTTTGGGGCTGCGGTGGTTCCCGATCAAAATGAGCAGGGGAACAAGTTCACGGGAGGATGAGAAGGTTCCTTGGTGAAGAGAACGGAGAGGGGGAGGCCCTGGTGGTGCCGGGAAGGGCTGGGGCAAATGGCGGCGGCTGCGGTTGCGGGAGATGAGGAAGGAGGCCTCCCCGGGTCGAATGTGAGCTAGGGGAGTGCCATTGGGGTGTCCTGAGGTTTCCTGCTTGCTCGGGGGAGTTCGGGGACCTCCTTTTATAGCGCGACGAGGTCGGTTCCGCGGCGGTGGATGAGGATGCCGGCGAACCGGCTCTCTGTAGCTTGCAGGGCGACGTGGAGGCGACGGGAGCTAGCCGACGAGCGAGGAGATAAGCTCCTGCGGCTCCCAGGGGCAGGTGGCGAGCGGGGTGGCTTGGGCGGCGCTGCCCATGGCGGTGGCGGATGCGGCCGCGGGCATGCCACCAAGCGGCTCTGACAGCGGTGCTGCAGGGCACCAGGGCCTGCTTGGCGTGTTGCGGTGAGAGGGGGAGTGCGTGGCACGGCTCTCTGGTGCGGGAAAAACTAGGGGCACGACGTGGCGACTCGGGCGCAGCACGTGCAAAACGCGCGCTCTGCTCGCGGCCAGAGCACGCACTGAACGTGCTCGACGAAATGCTAAAGCATGCTAGAGGTCGCGGTTGAGGCTGGGAAGAAACAGGGCTAGGTTAGGGTTAGTTAGAGGGTGAATGGACATGGTGGTTTGGTCAGGTGGCCAAGTTCACAATGTAAACTTGAATCCATGCCAAATCTGGCTATGCACACAGGGTGTTTGTCAAAATGCCAAGGGCATCTAGGCAATACTTGGGGTGGCCAAAATCTCCAGATCAAGGTCTCCTTAGATGCAAGAGAGAGTGGTGAGGTCATTTGGACAAAAGGAGAAACTTGCTAGTGCAAGTTTTGCAAAACTTCAATTCTGGACAGAAAGATAAAAGGCATTATCTTCATGAACCAAAAATATATCCAATGGGTGCATGCTCCTGGACTTTAGGGGTTTGGTAGGGCTGTCTACAAGTGAGGAGAAAGCACAAGATCATTGGAGCAAAATTAAATAGGGTTGTAGTAGAAATCACAAGGCTGGACCAGAATGGAAAAGAGGTTGATTCACTCAAAATTTTCAAAGAACACAGCACTATGGTTTTTGCATAAAGTTGAATCATATGCTACTAACCAATATCCCATAATTTTGGTGGAGGCTAGAAAGAATTATTTAAATGGGTTGTAGTGCAAAATGCACTCTGGACCAGAGAAGAAAAATTGAGTGTAGAGCTCAAAATATTTCATGAATAAAAGATATTTTTGTATAAAAGTGATTTAAAAACATCACATGACATCTCCAAATTTTTTGGAATTTTAGGATGAATTTATCAAATGGTTGTAGTTCAATTATGGCCATATAACCTTGAAAACCATTTTTCAAGAAAATAAAGATCAAGCAAATTAATGTAATTAGTTCTACTAATAAAAGAAGTTTTTCTTGAGAGGTTAAACAAGTCCAATAACATATTTGAAAGGTTTTCACTTTGGGGGAAAAACTCCATAATAACAAGGGAGAAAATGGTTCAAAAAAAAAAGGGAGCCCAGAAAATAAAAGTTTTAATTCCTGGCAAAATTTTAATTAACAAAAAAGGCCAAAATTTTGGGGTGTCACAACACTACCCCCCTTAAGAAAAATCTCGTCCTCGAGATTTGTTAAAAGCTTGTTTTAAAAAAATATATGCAATAAAAATGTGGCTACAGTGAGAGGGCAATAAGTGGTGAAAAACCACAGTGTGAATACTGGTGCTGCGTGGAAAAATCTACGGTTCGGGACAAAAACGTGAGATTTCTACGCTGGATATAAATTTAGAATAACTTCTAAATTTAAATATACGCTGGTCGTACCCGAGAGCACAGTGCTCTCTCTGGCCGACAGGTGGACCCGGGGTCCCACTGTCAGTCCTTCTTCTCTCCTCTGGTTCTCTCTTCTTCCTCTCTCCCGCGCACTTTCTCCACCGGCGACGCCTAGCGCGTAGGGCATCTAGGCCGTACCGCGGTAGTGCGCGGCGTGCTAGCTGCCGGTGCAGCGTGCACTCACCTCGCGGGCCAGCGCGCTGTCGGCACTGCTCGTGGATTCGTCTCCGAACACCGGCGATCGGCGACGAGCGGCGTTGGTGGACTTCGCCCACCGTACACCGAGCTCGAGCTATAAAACGGCCGGGGTGCCCCTCTCTTCTTCTCCTCACACCTGGCCTCACTTCTCCTCCTCTTCTTCCTCCATTACTGTTACAGAAGCTCGGGTTAGGCTCTAATGGCGGAGGCGATGCTGGACTGGTTTGCGATCTTGATATGCGGAGGGCTGACGACACTGGTGGGGCTCTCCGTGCTCGGGTGTTGGCTCTCCGCGGTGGTGGTGATCACGAGGAGTAGATGGGGTGTGCTGGGTGCTAACTGTTGTTAGGGGGTGATTAGCTGGATGTAACACCGTTGCAAAGTTTTGCAAACAGTGTATGTGTTCGAATGATTATGGTTGTGAGGCTGCTACCGTGGTGCTGTGTGAAATTAATTAATCCACGCCGTGAGAAGGTGTAAATGTAGCAACTCGGGGAAAAGAAATCTCACTCCAGGATTTTGCGAGGGAAAAACAGTTAATTTAAAGGAGCATAAACCACAACAAAAACTACACACATTAGTAGAAGCCAAATAATTGACTCGCCGTACAAACTCAAGGTATCACACATAAGTCGCACACATAAATAAATGTTGCAATAATGAACACCGCAGCGACGTCTAAAATGGGAATGGTAACTGGACGGGGTCCCTAGAAAACGTCTCCGGTACTGGGATACACTCCTCTTCTATCGAGGGAAGTGGATTGACTAGTCGATGCATGTGTCTCTCCTGGTCGAGCCTTAGTGCTCTGCCGATGGCGATCTGAGGATTTAAATCTGCGAGGCTCTGGAGATAACCCATCACACGTTGGGTTAAACGCTCTTGAGCGATGACGTACTGGACAAGGTTGGCCAGGACTGGGTCTCTCTCAATGCGTCCACCGGGAAAAGATGTCACTCCTCCGGGTGCTGCACGGCTCGGGAAGTAATAATACCCTCGTTCGCTGGCATAGGGTACGCGAATCGAAGGCGAGCAAGCGCTTCGTATGCAACAGCTTCTATGGCCATATGTGGGGTTGGCATAGATTTCCCCACGAAGGAGACCTCCGTTGGATCTTGGTTTGAGTTTACGGGAGGGATGTGTACTGCTGCCCAATATCTCGAGGTGGAAGGGGTAATTCTCGATTTGAACAGCTCGTACTGGGGTGGCTGGGTAGCGCCCATGGTACTGCAGGTAAAATCCCGCAATATCTTGACAAAACTACCGGGGTTGCATCTGGGGTTCTCAGATAAATGCTAGGGCTCGGCATGGCTAGGAAATGGTTGTGAGGGTGGTGCACAAGGTGAGAGGTGCTTGGCAAGGTCACGCGGTGGCCTTTTTATAGCACCGGAGCTGGGTCATTTTTACCGAGGTGAATGGTAAAGAAAATTTTCAGCTCTGTTCCAAGGGTCGGGGTCAAGCCACAGATTCACACATTTCACTATAGTGATGTGTTACTGTGGGGTTGACGGGGTGATTTTGTAACTGTGTCCGGGATAGAAATCTTATACTGCATACTGGCGTATCCAGGCAAGGCTACTATTAAAACAGAGGCACGACAACAGGCGGCATTTAATTACAAGCCACACGATTACAAAGCGAGGGTACACTGGGACTCGATACGACTCGGGTGACTTAGTCTACCTCGTTTACATCCAAGCGGGCGTGCCTTGAGGCTCCTCCACGGGTCTCGTCGTCGGAATTAGCTGGAGTGGGTTGAGGGGCTGCAGGCTTGGGGTAGCGATGAGGACCATCTCGGGGATTTTTGGCCACAATCCCGTTGGAGTGTCCTCCCAATATGCGACGAAGCACCTCTGGGGTTATCGTAGCACCTTGGACGATGGCTGGGGCAGGCCTCAGGGACTCGATCGGGTGTCCAAACAGCACGACTGGGTTGTCGGCGTTGGGCTCGTTCTCTTCTCTCGCCGGGGCTCGACGAACCAGCTCTCCACGAGCTGCGATTAGATCAATAGTGATTTGATCGCACAGTTCCTCTAGTGCACTTACATAGCGCACTAGGTGCAACAATGCAGGATCTGTCTCGTGATCTCCGTTGGCAACTCGGGGTGGTCTACCATACCCTTCACGTCTGGGGTAGTAGTGGAATGAGCGACAGTTAAATCTGGGCGACAAGTGCCGGAGATGAACTATAGCCTCTCGAGCAGCTAGTTCGATGGCTTGAGGTTCAAAGGAAGTTGTCCTTCCGGTGAACCTGTAGGGGCGCTCGGGCTCTAGACTCCTACCGTAGATGTGTACAGTGGCCCAGAATTGACGGTTCTCACCGCTCATGGGTCCTTGGTACACAACATATTCTGGGGGCTCTTCTAACGCATAGGCACGACGGGTGAGGTTTGCGAGTATGGTCACAAAGCCTCCAAGGTTGGTTGCGTGGTCTCATTGTGCACGACAGGGCCAGGCATTGTAGCTTGGTTTGGGGTAGAGGCTGTGCTGTGCTGTGTTGGGGCTAGCGTGCCCCTTTTTATAGGAAAAAGGGGACGGAGTCTTCCTTCGCACGTTGCACGATGCGAGAAAGACTATTTAAGATTCGATCACTGGCGCATGAGCGACAGGTTAGGTTGATAGGTTGGGCACCGACTGCCAAAAGGTGTTGGGTCACTGTGTGGCTATCTTGCACGAGAAGCTTGGCTGGGGTTGGTTATGGTTTGGTGGGTTGGTTTGCCTAAGTTTATAGACCGGCTAAGATAGGATTAGCCAATGGTCAGCCTGGCTCTGATACCAAGTCTGTCACGACCGGTTTTCCGGACATTGATTTCCAGAAAATGGCCGTCGTGCTCACCAGCCCCAGGATTACTGTTAGCTGATGAGGCACCAACTTGATACAGAAATTCCAAGCAAAAATACAAAATATGTAGTACAAGACCATTCTGGCCTGTGAGTACAACAATTGGGTTTCTAGTGGTCGATGGCGGAAGCGGTTTGTGAGTCGTCAGTGTCTATGGGACTCCATTTCCCACAGGAATAGCTGACCAGGTCAACTCCTATCTTCGCGAGGCTGCTATCACCGTTGCTTAGTTTCCGGGGCTGTCATCGCCACGCACCACTCCAAGCAAGCAATCTGGCCAAAACAATAGCCAGGGACAAGCCAGTGAGTACTTTGAATGTACTCGCAAACATTATGAACACTGGGATAATATAATTGATAATCATGCACTGAAAGATTCTATGATCATATCGTCAGTCATAAATAAAACATCTTTTATGCATGCAAGCAGGTTATTTTCATGCAACATGAATAAGCAGTAATAGAGTAGGAATAAAATGCCGCAGTCGGGCGTCTGAGCGACACCACATAAAGGGCTTTAAAAGAAATGCCACAGTCGGGCGTCTGAGCGACACCACATAAAGGGCTTTAAAACAAATGCCGCAGTCGGGCGTCTGAGCGACACCACATAAAGGGCTTTAAAAGAAATGCCACAGTCGGGCGTCTGAGCGACACCACATAAAGGGCTTTAAAAGAAATGCCACAGTCGGGCGTCTGAGCGACACCACATAAAGGGCTTTAAAAGAAATGCCACAGTCGGGCGTCTGAGCGACACCACATAAAGGGCTTATAAATAAATAATCACAATGAATATCCAGGAGGTAGAACCATCCCAGGGATACAATAATGCAACGGGTTAGTCCATCACAAAATAATAATCATGGTCCTCACAAGTACAGTCGGTATCCAAGTTTGGTTTAACAATATTTCACCTCCGAAGACCGACACTAAGACCAACACTTGACCCATCCCAGACTGTAATCCTTAACCATGGACACGGCTATTCGAATAGGTTATCTCTGCAGAGGGTGTACTCTTTACCCACGAGTAACGGATTCCTTTAGTCCATCGGGACTAATTCCGTCTACGGCCTTTTAGTTGAAAACACGCCTAACTTGCACACACCAGCTTAACTCATCGGTGTCTGGAATCACCCACGACACTTGTTAAGCAAAACTCTAAGTGGGGAGGCTACAACCTCGCGTAGCATGGGATCAAATTTATATCGCGCGCTCTAAGGGGTGGCCTCCCCTCTCGGTCCCAACCGGAAACACCCATGCCCCCGGACCAGGTGGCCTGCCTACCAGCTACAACCGGTATCTTCCACCATGGCCTCTCTGTACGGTGTGTGCTTGAAAGGGGTTGACGACTTACTGAACCGTACCCTACCTGCGGCAGGGACAAGTGGTAGTACAAAACAAGTATGGGGTTTACTGGAACAAGACTCGATCCACGGTCGACTCAGGAGGTTTATAAATTCCCTGCATGACATGTATAACAAATATATTTCAACCAACAAAATCACAACTCAATATACCTTACCATGCCATACCGGACATAACCGTCCCGACGGAGACCGGCGATAAGCTCACGCCTACCCAAGGCAAAGGCTTTCCCGGATTTCTTTTCGGAATGCATGCAAGGCACATGAGGATGATTACCATCACAAGTATATTCATTTCCAGCAGCAAGGAAATCACTAATATGCATTCATGCAAATGATCATATCACATGAAGTAACAAGTTCTCCGATATAAGGTGGTGTTATAAACGTGTCAACTAACACACCAATAATATTATTCCGGGGTTCAGAATGCTTGCCTTCATGGTGTGGAAAGGCAGGGTGCACTCCAAAACTTTTGAAAGTTTTCTTCTCTCTCTCCAAAGTCCTATTTTAAACAAATTTGAATTAACACACAAATACAAAACAGCACAAAAAAGTTGTTTGAAATTTTTTTGAATAAATCTTAAAATAAACTAGACAGAATTTGAGGAAGGTAGGGAAAAGAATCAATTCATTTGGAGTTATATTTAAAAAGTTAAGCTCACTCAACGTTTTGGTCAAAATCTGTTATTAAAAATTAAAACAGAAAAAGAAAAACGTTTCGAATATACGCACACGTCGAAGGCGTACTCTGGAAATACGCCTCCACTTATCCAGCATGGACTGCGCGTGGGTCACCGACAGTGGGCCCGCCTGGCCCACTGGTCAGGTTTGACTGGTCCACGCGCGCGTCGTCTCCCCCTGACCGAACAGAGGCGGAGCTCCGGTGAGGCTCGCCGGCGAATGGCGGCGTCCCTCGGTGATCTGAGCGCATGGGCGTGCTCAGGAGGTCGAGACGAACTCGGGGGTACCCGCCATGGTCGCCGACGTGGACGGAGTTGCCGGCGACGAGCTTCGCGGCGGAGATGGCTTCGGGGGCGAAGTGAGTTTGGGGCTGCGGTGGTTCCCGATCAAAATCGAGCAGGGGAACGGTTCACGGGAGGATGAGAAGGTTCCTGGTGAAGAGAACGGAGAGGGGGAGGCCCTGGTGGCGTTGGAAGGGCTGGGGCAATGGCGGCGGCTGCGGTTGCCGGAGATGAGGAAGGAGGCCTCCCCGGGTCGAATGCGAGCTAGGGGAGTGCCATTGGGGGTGGCCTGAGGTTGCCTGCGTGCTCGGGGGAGTTCGGGCCTCCTTTTATAGCGCGACGAGGTCGGTTCCGCGGCGGTGGATGAGGATGCCGGCGAACCGCCTCTCTGTAGCTTGCAGGGCGACGTGGAGGCGAGAGCTAGCCGACGAGCGAGGAGATAAGCTCCTGCGGCTCCCAGGGGCAGGTGGCGAGCCGGGGTGGCTTGGGCGGCGCCATGGGGTGGCGGATGCGGCCGCGGGCATGCCACCAAGCGGCTCTGACGGCGGTGCTGCAGGGCACCAGGGCCTGCTTGGCGTGTTGCGGTGAGGAGGATAGCGAGTGGCGTGGCTCTGCAGAGCGGGCCAAAACCAGGGGGGCAGCGTGTCGGCTCGGGCGCGGTTCGTGCAATACGCGCGCTCTGCTCGCGGCCAGAGCACGCACTGAACGTGCTCGACGAAATGCTAAAGCATGCTAGAGGTCGCGGTTGAGGCTGGAAGGACAGGGCTAGGTTAGGGTTAGTATAAGGTGAATGGACATGTGGTTGGTCAGAGATCAAGTTCAAACACAAACTTGAATCGATGCCAAATCTGGCTATGCACACAGGGTGTTTGTCAAAATGCCAAGGGCATCTAGGCAATACTTGGGGTGGCCAAAATCTCCAGATCAAGGTCTCCTTAGATGCAAGAGAGAGTGGTGAGGTTAGTTTGTGAAAAGCACAAACTTGTTAGTGCAAGTTTTGCAAAACTTCACAATTCTGGACAGGATGTGAATGGCATTATTTCATGAACCAAAAATATGCCAATGGGTGCATGCTCCTGGACTTAGGGGTTTGGTAGGGCTGTCTACAAGTAGGAGAAGGCACAAGGTTACTGGAGCAAAAATAAATAGGGTTGCAGTAGAAATCACAAGGCTGGACCAGAATGGAAAAGAGGTTGATTCACTCAAAATTTTCAAAGAACAGCACTAGGTTTTTGCATAATGTTGAATCATATGCTACTACCAACATCCCATAATTTTGGTGGAGGCTAGAAAGAAAATATTTAAATGGGTTGTAGTGCAAAATTGCACTCTGGACCAGAGAAGAAAAATTGAGTGTAGAGCTCAAAATATCTCATGAATAAAAGATATTTTTGTATAAAAGTGATTTAAAAATATCACATGACAACTCCAAATTTTGGTTGAAATTTTAGGTGAATTTATCAAATGGTTGTAGTTCAATTATGGCCATATAACCTTGGAAAACCATTTTTCAAGAAAATAAAGATCAAGCAAATTAATTATGTAATTTGTTCTACTAATAAAAGAAATTTTTTTTTGAGAGGTTAAACAAGTCCAATAACATATTTGAAAGGTTTTCACTTTGGGGGAAATCTCCATAATGACAAGGGAGATAATGGTTCAAAAATAAAAAATAAAGGAGCTCAGAAAATAAAAGTTTTAATTCCTGGCAAAAAATTTAATTAACAAACAAAGTTAAATTTTTGGGGTGTCACAGATACTTGGTCCAGAATTTTGTTGACGCTGGACAATTCATCCCTGGTGCCTTTGGAGGGCGGCTTTTGGTTTGGCCGAGGGACTTTGAATCCGGCATTTACTGCCGTGCCTTCATGCTGTCTTCTTTATTCCGGCGTTTGTTATTGCTGTTGCGCCGTGATATCCCGTTTCCATCTCTAACTTCAGATGTACTGGGGTCGCTGGTGCTGCATCTGGCTAGCCAGCTGTCCTCATCCGCGCAAAAGCGGGTCCTGAGGTTTGTTAATGCGGCCATCGTTCTCGGCTTGTTTTGGCCGAGGTATCTTGCGAGCCATTCGTCGCGGACGTTGTGCTTGAAAGCTGCTAAGGCCTCGGCATCCAGACAGTCGACAATCTGGTTCTTTTTAGTAAGAAACCTATTCCAAAGCTTTCAGGCTGACTCTCCGGGCTGTTGAGTTATGTGACTCAGGTCGTCCGCATCCGGAGGTCGGACATAAGTCCCTTGAAAGTTTGTCCGAAAGGCGTCTTCGAGCTCTTCCCAACTTCCAATGGAGCTTTCGGGGAGGCCTTTGAGCCAGTGACGAGCTGGCCCTTTGAGTCTGAGAGGTAAGTACTTGATGGCATGGAGATCATCCCCTCGAGCCATATGTATATGAAGGATATAGTCCTCAATCTAGACCCCAGGGTCTGTTGTTCCGTCGTATGCCTCTATGTTTACGGGCTTGAATCCCTCTGGAAATTCATGGTCTAGCACCTCATTGGTGAAACATAGGGGGTGTGCGGCACCCCTGTAGCTGGGTGTGCCGCGTTGTTTGGATGTTTGTTGTGTTGCATTGTATGCTGGGGCGCACTTGCGTGGTCCATAGATGGATCTTGTTGCACCGTCCTTTGGGTGCGAGCCCTCGCATGGGTCGCGTGTTGTATTGTGAGCGGCGTTGAATGTCGTTCTGTGGTGGTAGAGGGGTCGTCTATCTGACCAGGTGGATGCTTTGATATTTGGTTGTGGGGGGTCTGAGGCCTCCTCATCGAATTCGGGTAGCAGCTTCCGCTTTGGGTTGCTCTTGGAGGGGCGATTGTCACCGTACCTTGCTACAGTGTTGAGTATTTTGCTCCATCTGAATTGGAGCGTGTTTTGCGCGGCCTTGAGCCTCCGCTTCTGCTTTTTGAGGCTCCTTGCGGTGGCAACGAGCCTTTTACGGGCCTTCTGCTGCTCCGAGTGCCTGTCCGACGTTATGTCATCTGGACCATTATCATTGATAGGATTTGTTTGTTCGGTTTGATTATCCGGATTGCCATTGTCTCACAGCGGTTCACCCTGCTCCAGCACTGGATCAGTGTGATCGCTATTTCTGTCGAGGCGGGATTTGGGGCGACGCTTGCGTCGCCGCTTTGACTGCTTTTCGAGGGAACAATCCTTCGGTGCGTCCTTCCGCTCCTCGTCGTCATCTTTGGGTGCGTCCACCATGTATACGTCATATGACGAGGTGGCGTTCCAGGGCTCGATAGGCACTGGTTCTTCATCGTCTCCTTCATCGGCGTCCATACCGTCAATGTCGTCGGAGTTGGAGTCAAGCATGTCGGTTAAATCGTCGACAGTGGCTACCAAGTGGGTGGTGGGTGGGCTTTGAATTTCTTCATCGTCCGTACCCCAACCTTGCGGACCGTAGTCCGGCCAACGCTCTCCTAACAAAGAGAGAGACTTCAGTGATTTCAGGATATCGCCGAAAGGCGAGTGCTGAAAGACGTCCGCGGCCGTGAACTCCATGATCGGCGCCCAATCGGATTCGCTCGGCAGGGGCGCGGAGGGTTCGGAATCCAGAGAAGAATCCGGCTCCATGGAGTCACGAGTCTTGCAGAGTACGGGGCTGGTGCTCGGCTCAACCGCCGTTGGGATCGCAGCCCCCGAGGTGGCGTCCAACCGCCCATCCTCGATCGGCGCGGTCGGCTCCGAACTAGGGGTCGGAGCCGATGCGGGTGCGGCCTCCAGGGCACTGTTTGGCGGCAGAGCTAGATCATGCTCATCGTGACAGTGCGGCGCGCTCGGCAGTGGTTCGAATCCGTCGAAGACCAAGTCCCCGCGGATGTCGGCCGTGTAGTTTAAACTTCCGAATCTGACCTGACGGCCAGGGGCGTAGCTTTCGATCTGCTATAGATGGCCAAGTGAACCGGCCCGCAGTGCGAAGCCGCCAAAGACGAAGATCTGTCCGGGGAGGAAGGTCTCACCCTGGATTGCATCGCCATTGATGATCGTAGGAGCCATCGGGCCTGACGGCGATGGCACAGAGGAACTCTCAATGAAAGCACCAATGTCGGTGTCAAAACCGGCGGATCTCGGGTAGGGGGTTCCGAACTGTGCGTCTAGGCCGGATGCTAACAAGAGGCTGGGGACACGAAGTTTTACCCAGGTTCGGGCCCTCTCGATGGAGGTAAAACCCTACGTCCTACTTGATTAATATTGATGATATGGGTATTACAAGAGTTGATCTACCACGAGATCAGAGAGGCTAAACCCTAGAAGCTAGCCTATGGTATGATTGTTGATGTGTATGTTCTGCTACGGACTAGAACCCTCCGGTTTATATAGACACCGGAGAGGGTTAGGGTTACATAGAGTTGGTTAGAATGGTAGGAGATCTGAACATCCGTATCGCCAAGCTTGCCTTCCATGCCAAGGAAAGTCCCTTCCGGACACGGGACGGAGTCTTCAATCTTGTATCTTCATAGTCCAGGAGTCCGGCTGAAGGTATAGTCTGGCTATCCGAACACCCCCTAATCCAGGACTCCCTCACCCACCAGTTACTAAAAAATATCAAATCTATATTTAATCTTACCAAAAAGTTGAATACATAGACAATGCCAATGCAGAAGTGTAGCCCATTGCTCTTGTCAGTACATTCTGTCCTGTAATGCTTGTACTTCCAGGGATTGGTAGTTCACAACAAGAAATATGTCAACTTGTGACCACCACTATTGGTCATTGAATGGTCACAAGTTTCCATTTGTGACCTTTTTGTGACCACAAACATAAGGTCAAAAGCTGGCCGTCATAAACTGACTATAGCGACCTTTCTTCTGGAATGGTCGAAGACGTTTACGACCAAAATACGTCTACTGTGGCGTTTTGGTCACTAGCAACCTCCCCACGCCACGTAGGCATCCAGCATGGCAATCTGACGTGGCACAAGATTCAGCCCGGTCCAATTCGGAGTTTTACATGGGCCGAGCCCATTAATTCAGCCCATTTAATTTATTTTTTCCCTGTGCTTTGATTAGCTAAATAGGCCTGGCCCAACAATCAGGACTTTTTTTCTAAGATGCAGTCTTTTACAATCCATTTTTTTGGGGCCTCAGCCCTTTTAGAATCTGAAATTTATATTGCTCTTTTTAGAAACAAGTCCAACATAGTTTGGGCCATGGCCTTTTTAGAGCCCAAGTATTGAGTGCAATATAAATTCTGGACAGGGCCTTTTTACAATCCAATAGTGGGCCAAGCCCTCTTTTATTTACAGCCAATATTCTCAAATCAGTATAGTAACAGTACTTCTTTCCCACAGTAATAACACAAGTATAGAAAACTTTCTCACACAACTTTATCTCGCATAACATTAGACAGACCAACACATATCAATAACTTATCTCCTATGTTCACAAGTACATAACTTTTATCTCACACAACATTATACAGAACTGTATCTTGCAGGTTCAAATCACATAAACTTTATCTAACAGGTTCCCCGCAACAAAAGATGATCACCATCATCTCCTAATCAAGATGCAAATAACCTGCACATTCAAAAAGAAAAAGCAATATGTCAAAGAGAGACAAACAAAAAATAGAACAAACAGAAAATAGAGACTTGCATCAAGTAGACCTGATGATGTACAGATAGTAACCAAACTAGCATCTACTTTGCCCGAGAGATAGCATGAAGCCGTTTTGATGCCATTTATGCATTATTTCTGAGACTAGCAGCAAAAAATACATAGGATGCCAAACAGCCGGCAGCAGCTAAGATCGGTTAGTTGTTGGCTACCACCGATGGCGAGAACTAAACGAGCAGGTTAGATTCATTGGGCTGGGTTGGATTGGATTGATGCTGACAAAGTGACAACAGGAAGGTAATGAGCACATACAACTAGCTCTAGTATACCGGCATGCATGAGCACTTGTTAATATTTATATTCATCACAGCAACCTGTAACCACCTACACATACAAATCAGAAAGCACACATATATACTGAACAAAAGCAACGGCCATGAATAGATGACTTAACAATTCATGTTTTTTAACAAAACAAGAGTGGACATCTCATAGTGAGTCTAATACAGCTACACTAAGCAGAGAACCACATAAAGACATGAAGAGTAAGCCATCACAGTATAGGAGGATTGGACTGCATACCTAGTCGTCCTTGAGGTAGACGACCATATTGGTACCCCTGCCGAGCTGCTCCCCAAATGTATCACGAGTGACGGTGAAGGAGCTACCGGCCTGGGACTCCCACACGTACTGCCTGTCGTTGTTGTGCTTCATGGTGACGACGACCCTCTCGGCAACAAGGTAGGCGGAGTAGAAGCCAACACCAAACTGCCCAATCATGGACACATCGGCGCCGGCGGCGAGGGCCTCCATCGGCACCGTACTGATCTTGTCCAAGGCCTGCGAAAATCACACCGGCAAACACATCACGTCAGCACAGGAACAAATCTCGCACGCCACGAATCAAACCACGGGTCAATGGATCTGGCTCGGCAGAATCTAAAGCCTGGCGTAACATGGCCAGTGTAATTAATGGACAGTGCTGCCAGTATTGAATGTACCACATCGGCAAGCATTATATAGTACTACTATGTAATTGATATGCAAAAGAAGATGCATCTCCCATGTTCAGCAATTAGGATCAACCATGAAGTTTCTACTACTCCTACATCATTTTAGCTAATCATTTAAGATGATCATTTAAGATGCTAATGTTTACTTGTCAAGTACAGTTATTGTTACTCTAAGATTTTAGCTAAGTAAATATAAAGATAAGAAGACACTTTGCCACCAATATTTTGTGACATCTGTAGAATTCGTACCTCATAAACATGCATGAAATGTCTATCTCAAACAAGTATACATACTGATCATGTTTAATTAGGCCAGCAGCACAAAACAGCCAATTATATTGCCTTATAAGAAGCTATTTGCATAAAGTAGAGAACTACAAAACAAGCTATTAACCATCCTACTGGTAGCAAGGACATAAAGATAATCACTTGATAAGATAAGAAGCAGACGTGAATCACATAACTATGTACAATTCAATATCCCAACTGAGAGTGAACATGTATTAAACATTTCCTGCATTTCAATACATGCATGAAAGATTCACGGCATAACTATATATAGCTGTACAAACATGCATGAACAGGAAAGCAACCAAACTACAAGAACATATAAGGAAATAGAGGGAATCACTATAACCTATGGAGTGACAAGCACATATATGAACTCAAAGTAATGCCCAGCTCGCGCATATATGAGCCATGCCGTCGAGTCCCTCAGCCACCAACTCGCGCCGCTCGCTACCGCGGCCACCCCCTTGGAAACACCCTTTCCCAAGTAGTCAGATCCATCGTCCCTCAGTTCCAAAGCTTCATAAAGACCTACAGAAGAGGGATGATTCAGACAAGATTAGTTCAACAAAAATAATAAAATTACATTCGGTAAATAATGATACAAATAAGAGTTTGGAACATGATACATTTTGGTGAAGTGTCTGTCAGGGAGAAGTGATTCAGAGTTTCAAAGTGAAGTTGTTTCTGAATACCAGTAGTGTAATTACTAATTAGCTAGCTAGATGTGTGCATGAAAGCTACTGTTCCTATTGGGTTGTAGCTTGTACTAGTTAGCTAGCTAGCTAAGGACATGATAGTATTCTTTTTCCAGATAAAGAGCTGATGCTACTAGTCTGATCACACAGTTTTAACCAGATTAGAGCAAAGATAACACGCCAACGGCAGAACCAAGACCAAGTCTCGGCAATCCAATAGGAATCTCCGGAGCTCCATATATCGCCACACACACGGCCACGCACCACCTGGCTGCCCCCATCGCAAGTTTGTAGCACACCACCGCACCCGACATTGCAGCAAGCGCGCGCGCTCACGCACATAGCACCGGTGCAAGGTCATGGGGGGCACGCACGTCATACCTGTGTGGGCATCGGTACTCATCGCAGTAGAGCACGAGCTGGCGGTCAAACACAGTGAGCACGAACTGGCTGTGTGGGTATCAGCTTCGCCTGATGATGGAATTACGCAAGTCCAAAACTCAATCAAGAACTGTAATGGTATATGCAATGCAGCAAACAATAATGTTTTTTTTCGTTCAGAAGTTGAGATGTCCCTGTGACTCGATGGTGTCATGATTCTAAGCGTGGAATTGCAATTCTAAGCAAGCCTGGAGTATGATAGTGGTACAGGAAAGTATGTAGAACAGCAAGAGTAAACCCTAGGAATTAGGGATTTTAGGAGTAAGCAATTGTGTTCATCGAGAGACCGTAGCGAGCAAGCATGGCGTTGTCATGAGCTCAGTGGAAAATATTGGAGGTGAGGGACAGAGAAGGAGAGGAAGAGGGTACCTTGAAGACCTCCATGTCCATGGCATCGTCGAGCGCGGGGTTCTGTCCTAGCCGAGCGGCACCCAGGCCTCTCGTCGCGTGGAAGAGCGGCGTCGGAGGGCGCGGCTGTGTGTCGGTGGAAGACGGCGGAGGCGTCCACCACAAGCATCACCGTCGCCTCGCCGGCGCATCGCATGGAGATCGTGGAGCGCCGGCACCTGACCTGCTCGATCTGGATGCCCCAACACCGAGGGAGATAGGGTGAGCAGAGGGTGGGGCGGATGGATCTAGGAACGCCAGGTACATGAACCACTCGGTGTTCTTGTTCAGATCTGGTGGGGGCACCGCCTGTACGTATCGGTGCGAGCGTGCTGTGGGGCGGTGGCTCCTCCCGTCCGGCTCGGCGTCGCGGGTATGGAGATAGGGCGAGGGGATAGGGGTGGCGGCGGCAAGGTCGCTGGTGATGGAGCATGGCGGCGGTTGTGGGTAGGGTTTGGGGTGGGGCAGAGAGAGCTGTGGGCATGGCGGATCTGACGGCGCCCGCCTCCTCGATCTAGGGGCCCCGCTGTGGGATAGAAGGTGAGGGGAGGTGGAGAGGATCGGGGGCAGAGGGCGGATGTCGCCGGTGGAGTGGAGGTAGGCGGCGGCGGGGGATGGGTGGCTGGGTGCGGCGGATGTGGAGGAGAGGAGAGGAGAGATCCTGGGGTGGGAAAGGAATGGATAGATTAGGTCACGGTTGGTCTGGGGTCGTGGGGTGGCTGGCTCGGGATGGTTGGATGGACGGGTGGATGGACGGATGTACGCCATGTCATCGATCCATGCTTTAGCTGATTCCACCAATAAGAATTAAGGTTATGTAAACAAATATGTTGTTTTTTCTTATAGTTTTTATCCTCTTATTCAGGGCAAACATTCAACATATTAACCACTTAGGCCCCGTTCGACACCTCTGCATTTTCTACGTATTTAAAGAATGCTACGGTTTTTTCAAATACCATGGTTTTAAAGAATACTACGGTTTTTAATACTTTGGTTTTTTAGTACTTTACTATCAAACACAACCTTATAGTTTATTAAAATGAATCAATATAGTGCACATGTGTGTATCTTGGGATGACAAACAATGTTGATTTGGGGGGTTCCATTTTCTTTGCACAAAAAATTAATTTTTCATTTTCCGAGTGCACAAAAAGGGTTTTTTGTGAAGAACCTAACAAATATTTTTTCCAAAATTGTACCAAATCATTTTTCTAAAATACTAGGCCATATTTAATGCACAATTGACCAAATGGTTTGGTTTCAAAATATTTGATCCACCTCTCGTGAAAAAAGACAAATTTCTGCCGATTCAGCAGGAAGCGGGTAAAATTTGAACTGCAGCTGCCTCGTAGTTTGCTTTTTATTTTTTTCCAAAATCATTTATAGGTACATAAGTATCTATTTAATCAGAGAAACATCAAAAGTTTTCCAAGATTCAACCACTAGCTAGGAACGGTCAAGCCCCGCCGTTTTGACCGCATTTTGAAATGGGCATAAAAAATTCAAAAAAAATCAAAAAATTGGAAAACCTTCGCATTGTGTCATGATATGTGACCACGTTTCCAGGAAAAATAATAGACTTGTAATACGGCAATTATTTTAAAAAAGTGTTCTCAAAAATGAGCTATCATGCGTGAAGATTCATGGCTTTCAAGCTAAATGATCAATCTTATGGCCACATTCATGGCATAGTTTATTCAAATAATCTCATATTGTGCACAATGGTGCATCTTCGAATTCCAAACAATGTTTCCTAAGGGAGTTTTCATTTTCTTTGCACGGAAAATTCATTTTCCATTTTTTGAGTGCCCGAAAAGAGGTTTTTTGTGAAGGAACTACCATATATTTATTGCAAAATTGGACCTAATCAATTTTCTAAAATACTAGGACATATTTA
The DNA here is from genome assembly GCF_003073215.2 of Triticum urartu. Classification (NCBI taxonomy): domain Eukaryota; kingdom Viridiplantae; phylum Streptophyta; class Magnoliopsida; order Poales; family Poaceae; genus Triticum; species Triticum urartu. Next base: position 65,278,578 of record NC_053023.1, on the reverse strand, counting down.
ATGCACAATTGACCAAGTAGTTGGGTGTAATAAGTTTTGATCCACCTCTCGTGAAAAAGACAAATTTCTACCGATTCAGTAGGAAGCGGGTAAAATTTCAACTACAGCTGCCTCGTAGTTTTCTTATTATTTTTTTCAAAAATCATTTCTAGGTACATGAGTATCTATTTAATCATAGAAACACCAAAGAAATTCCAAGATTCAACCACTAGCTAGGAACGGTCATTCCCTCTGTTTTGACCGCATTTTGAAACGGGTATAAAAAATTCAAAAAAAAACAAAAAATTGGAAAACCTTCGGATTGTGTCATCATATGTGACCAAGTTTCCAGGAAAAATAATAAAATTTTAATACGGAAATTATTTTAAAAAAGTGTTCTCAAAAATGAGCTATCATGCGTGAAGATTTCATTTTTGTTGGACGAAAAAACCATTTTCCATTTTTCGAGTGCCTGAAAGGAGGTTTTTTTGTGAAGTAACTACAAAATAATTGTTGCAAAATTGGACCAAATAATTTTTATAAAATACTAGGACATATTTAATGCACATTTTACAAAATGGTTGGGTGTAAAAAATTTTGATCCACCTCTCGTGAAAAAGACAAATTTCCACCGATTCAGTTGGAAGAGGGTCAAATTTGAACTGCAGCTGCCTCATAGTTTGCTATTTATTTTTTGCAAAAATCATTTCTAGTTACATAAGGACCTATTTAATCATAAATACATGGTTTGGTGGCGATACATCCAGGTTTGGGCGGTGGCCGAGGGCCCCAACTCTAGAGCGCGTAAACTCGCATGCCCGTCACGTGGTCACCGCGTGACCGTAATGTTGCCATGTGTTCTGGGCGGCCTAGGCATGTCTAGTGGATTGGGCACTCCCCAGGTTGGTGCTAGGAAGAAAATTACAACATAAGATTCTCACGAGGAGACCGATCGATGCTCAAACATGAATTAGCAGCCAAGTGTTTGATTAGCGGTACGGGAAATGCACATGGCCAATGGGCATGAGTTTTGGCTGAGGATGATCATCTACTAAGGAGAATGTCTTCACAAATTTTTAGCTCAAAAGGAGGATCCTAGGTGGTACTTTCTTTGCAAAGTACCACGCTGGACAAAAATATGAATGTTGAAGCTGGGCTCAAAATAATGAATGGAGTGAGCTGAAATTTTGTGGAGGACGGTTATTTGGGCATAGGAAAGCATTGTAGAAAATTGACACCATTTGGACATGCCAAAGTAGTACTTCCTTCACAATGCTATTCTATGGACAGAAACTTGGGAAAACTAGTGAGAGAGATTGGATGAATGAAATGAGCTCAAAATCGGTGTAGGTAAGTTACTTAGGTATGGTCATGCGCTGGTATATTTTCAGATCATTTGGGTAAGCCTAGCTAGTACTTACTTCACAAAGCTTCTCTCGAGGTAGAAACTTTGGAAATTTCCCGAGAAAGATTTACTAGGAAAATTGAGCTGAATATTATCATGTGGCAATGATTTGGGTATGGAAGAGTGCCCGAAAAGTTTGAGGGTAATAGGAGGGGTCTATATAACACTTGCTTTGCAACGTGCCAATTTGGCCATAAAATATAAATTGAACCTGGGCTCACATAGATGATTTGACTGAGCTGCAATTTGGGGGAGGTTGATAATTTGGGCATATGAAGGAACTGTATAAATTTCATGTCAGTTAGAGATATAAAAAAGGTACTTCCTTCACAATGCTTCTAGGTGGACAAAAACTTTGGAAATTTGCCGAGGAAGATTTGCTAGGCAAATGGAGCTGAATTTTGTCATGCGTTAATAATTTGGATAGGAAAGAGTGCCCAAAAATTCCGAGGGCAATCAAGAATATATAAATAGCACTTCCTTCATAAAGTGTTGTTGTGAACAGAATAGGAAAATGAATATTGTTGAATTAGTTTTGAACTAGGCAAGGAAGGATTTTTACATATTTGATGAATATATGCCCCAAAGAATTTATGAGATTTTTTTGGGAATTTTGGGAATGATAGAAATATAGGTTGCTTCACAACCTAGGACAAAAACTGCCACATGGACATGACACATAGGCAAAACTGATGAGATGGCGCCTAGTCATCACAACCCACCACAATCTACAAGGCTATGACCATCTATATTGGTCATTAACAACTAGAAATAAGTCAGCAAACTTGCACTGTTTACTTTGTGACCATTTCGTGTAAGGAAATTACGACCTTTCTGACCAAAATGGTCGCAATGGTTTAGGGTTTGGAGCCTCCTGAATAGCTTTTGACCAATTGGTCTAAAATGGTCATAAATTTATGACCAATTCTTCGAGGGTCACTGACAGAAGGTCTTAAGTTGACATATTTCTTGTAGTGGTTGATTATGTAGCATCAATCTGCATCTTATCTTCATTATCCTCTATCCCTTCCAGTATTATCATATCTATAATTACTCTCTACAAAATGTAGAGTACATGCAATGCTTATGAAGAAGATTCTGTGCTGAAATTCTTGAGTTATCCTTCCCTTGACATGCAGAAGGGCATTATAAAGCCCGTGTTAATTGTTAATGTAAGTCAGTCCTTCTAAAGCCTTTGTCCTCAACTGCTGTTTAATTTGCTCATACTCCCTATCGTTTACTGCTGTTTAGTTTGTTGTTTCTATCAAAATGCATGTTCGCAACAACCGTAAGTTCCAAGTTTTACATGTAAAACCAAATTCCTTATTCATACCATGCACATTACTCAATAATCCCTATGTGTATGCTTGTTTTTGTGGATCTATAATCCATTGTGTGGTGAAGCAGCCCACGTTTGCACCTTGTCATCTCCTGTTTTGTCTTACTGATGTGGCTGATGATATGAACAACATGCCATGCACATGAACCAAAATAGATACAATGATTGTCTTTGCCCTTCATCTATGCTTGTTATGTTGACATGGTAATCCAGTAGTGTGGTGAAGCTCCCCGCATTATGAACAATGCCAAATTATGCTATTGATATTTCGAACTTAATCTTTATTTTCTAATTTGAAATTGGATGGAATTGATAACACAATTATCATCTTTGTTTCCACACGTGCAAAACCTATCATCTCTCTGCTTGTTTCAGGGTGATATGCCTGATGGCATGCACAAGTATGCTGAAGGCTGTGGCACAAACCCAACATATATTGTAGCAAAGAAGGCAAAACATGTTGAAGATAGCAAGACAACCCCAAAGTCTTGACTGGATGCAGTGTTCAAGTTACTTGAGACTAGCAGTCAGACAAGCGCACAGAATTCGCTGTCTGAATCAGTTCAACTTCTTTAGTCCCAAGTTCTAGCAGAAAGGAATTCTGCAACTCAACTTCGACTTGAAGTCCTATCTCTAAGAAAGATTGCAGAGAACACCAATGAGAACCTCATTGCTAAACATCTACACGTGCAAGTTGTGACCGACATGCTAGGCCGGTCTCACAGCCTTGGTCAACAGCTTGCGCAGCAGTTCCTGCGCAAGGCTAACCTTTAAACTCTCTTGGAAGTGGTTTCAGTTCAGTATTATTTTGTTACGCTGCAATGGTGCCCAGTATTTATAATCTTCATCTTCATTGATGATTTCTACTACACAACCTTCTTCTTGTAGACGTTGTTGGGCCTCCAAGTGCAGAGGTTTGTAGGACAGTAGCAATTTTCCCTCAAGTGGATGACCTAAGGTTTATCAATCCGTAGGAGGCGTAGGATGAAGATGGTCTCTCTCAAGCAACCCTGCAACCAAATAACAAAGAGTCTCTTGTGTCCCCAACACACCCAATACAATGGTAAATTGTATAGGTGTACTAGTTTGGCGAAGAGATGGTGATACAAGAGGTATATGGATAGTAGATAATGGTTTTTGTAATCTGAAAATATAAAAATAGCAAGGTAACTAATGATAAAAGTGAGTGTAAATGGTATTGCAATGCATCGAAACAAGGCCTAGGGTTCATACTTTCGCTAGTGCAAGTTCCCTCAACAATACTAACATATTTGGATCACATAACTATCCCTCAACATGCAACAAAGAGTCACTTCAAAGTCACTAATAGCGGAGAACGAACGAAGAGATTATGGTAGGGTACGAAACCACCTCAAAGTTGTTCTTTCCAATCAATCCGGTGGGCTATTCCTATAAGTGTCACAAACAGCCCTAGAGTTCGTACTAGAATAACACCTTAAGACACAAATCAACCAAAACCCTAATGTCACCTAGATACTCCAATGTCACCTCAAGTATCCGTGGGCATGATTATACGATATGCATCACACAATCTCAGATTCATCTATTCAACCAACACAAAGGACCTCAAAGAGTGCCCCAAAGTTTCTACCGGAGAATCACGACGAAAACGTGTGACAACCCCTATGCATAGGTTCATGGGCGGAACCCGCAAGTTGATCACCAAAACATACATCAAGTGAATCACGTGATATCCCATTGTCACCACAGATATCCACGGCAAGACATACATCAAGTGTTCTCAAATCTTTAAAGACTCAATCCGATAAGATTACTTCAAAGGGGAAACTCGATTTATTACAAGAGAGAAGAGGGGGAGGAGAAACATAAGATCCAACTATAATAGCAAAGCTCGCGATACATCAAGATCGTGCCAAATCAAGAACACGAGAGAGAGAGAGAGAGATCAAACACATAGCTACTGGTACATACCCTCAGCCTCGAGGGAGAAGTACTCCCTCCTCGTCATGGAGAGCACCGGGATGATGAAGATGGCCACCGGAGAAGGATTCCCCCTCCGGTAGGGTGCCGGAACGGGTCTAGATTGGCTTTCGGTGGCTACAGAGGCTTCTGGCGGTGGAACACCCGATCTATTGTGCGCCCGGATGTTTTTAGGGTATATGGAGATATATAGGCGGAAGAAGTACATCAGGGGGGCCACGAGGGGCTCACGAGGGTGGAGGGCGCACCTAGGGGGGTGGGCGCACCCCCCTGCCTCATGACCTCCTCGCAGATCCCACGAGGTGCACTCCAAGTCTCTGGGCTTCTTTCCTTCCAAAAATGAGTTCTGTGAAGTTTCAGGTCAATTGGACTCGGCTTGATTTTCCTTTTCTTCGAAACCCTAAAACAGGGTAAAAACAGAAACTGGCACTTGGCTCTGGGTTAATAGGTTAGTCCCACAAATGATATAAAAGTGTATAATAAAGCCCATAAACATTCAAAATAGTAGATAATACAGCATGGAGCAATCAAAAATTATAGGTACGTTGGAGACGTATCAGCATCCCCAAGCTTAATTCTGCTCGTCCTCGAGTAGGTAAACGATTAAAAATAGAATTTTTGATGTGGAGTGCTACTTGGCATAATTTCAATGTAATTCTTCTTAATTGTGGCTTGAATATTCAGATCCGTAAGATTCAAGACAAAAGTTCATATTGCAATAAAAATGATAATACTTCAAGCATACTAACTAAGCAATTATGTCTTCTCAAAATAACATGGCCAAAGAAAGTTCATCCCTACAAGATCATATAGTTTAGTCATGTTTCATTTTCGTCACACAAGAATGCTCTCATCATGCACAACGCCGATGACAAGCCAAGCAATTGTTTCATACTTTAGTAATCTCAAACTCATAAACTTTCACGCAATACATGAGCGTGAGCCATGGATATAGCACTATGGGTGGAATAGAATATAATGATGGGGGTTATGTGGAGAAGATAAAAAGGAGAAAGTCTCACATCAACGAGGCTAATCAATGGGCTATTGAGATGCCCATCGATTGATGTTAATGCAAGGAGTAGGGATTGCCATGCAACGGATGCACTAGAGCTATAAATGTATGAAAGCTCAACAAAAGAAACTAAGTGGGTGTGCATCCAACTTGCTTGCTCACGAAGACCTAGGGCACTTGAGGAGGCCCATTGTTGTAATATACAAGCCAAGTTCTATAATGAAAAATTCCCACTAGTATATGAAAGTGACAAAACACGAGACTCTCTATCATGAAGATTTTGAAGCACAAGTGTGGGAAAAAGGATACTAGCATTGCCCCTTTTTATTTATTTTCTTTTTTTCGGCCCTTTTTTTCTTTGGCCTTTCTCTTTCTCTTTTTTTGGACAATTCTCTATTGAATGATGATCATCACACTTCTATTTATTTACAACTCGATACTAGAACAAAGTATGACTCTATATGGATGCCTCCGGCGGTGTACCGAGATATGCAATGAATCAAGAGTGACAAGTATGAAAGAATTATGAACGGTGGCTTTGCCACAAATACTATGTCAACTACATGATCATGCTAGCAATATGACAATGATGAATGTCTCATGATAAACTGGTTGGTGGAAAGTTGCATGGCAATATATCTCGGAATGGCTATGGAAATGCCATAATAGGTAGGTATGGTGGCTGTTTTGAGGAAGATATAAGGAGGTTTATCTGTGAAAGAGCGTATCATATCACGGGGTTTGGATGCACCGGCGAAGTTTCGCCAACTCTCGATGTGAGAAAGGGCAATGCACGGTACCGTAGAGGCTAGCAAGGATGGAAGGGTGAGAGTGCGTATAATCCATGGACTCAACATTATTCATAAAGAACTCACATACTTATTGCAAAAATCTACAAGTCATCAAAAACCTCGGCACTACATGCATGCTCCTAGGGGGATAGATTGGTAGGAAAAGACCATCGCTCGTCCCCGACCGCCACTCATAAGGAGGACAATCAAATAACACCTCATGTTTCAAATTTGTTACACAACGTTTACCATACGTGCATGCTACGGGACTGGCAAACTTCAACACAAGAATCTCTCAATTTCACAACTGCTCAACTAGCATGACTTTGATATTGTTACCCCCATATCCCAAAACAATCATCAAGCATCAAACTTCTCTTAGTATTCAATACACTCATAAGAAAGTTTTATTATATCCATCTTGGATGCCTAGCATATTAGGATTTAAAGCAAATTACCATGCTATTTAAGACTCTCAAAATAATCTAAGTGAAGCATGAGAGTTCATCTATTTCTTCAAAATAAAACTACCACCATGCTCTAAAAGATATAAGTTAAGCACTAGAGCATCGAAAAACTACTCCGAAAGATATAGGTGAAGATCAATGAGTAGTTGAATAATTATGCAATCATGTGAAGACTCTCTAACATTTAATAATTTCAGATCTTGGTATTCTATTCAAACAGCAAGCAAAGCAAAATAAAATGACATTCTAAGAATGGAAAACATCATGTGAAGAGGCAAAAACTTAGGATCAACCGAAACTAACCAATAGTTGTTGAAGAAGAAAGGTGGGATGCCAACCGGGGCATCCCCAAGCTTAGATGCTTGAGACTTCTTGAAATATTATCTTGGGATTCCTTGGGCAGCCCCAAGCTTGAGATGTTGTGTCTCCTTAATTCCTCTCATATCACGGTCTCCCTAAATCTCAGAAGCTTCATCCACACAAAACTCAACAAGGACTCGTGAGATAAGTTAGTATAAACCATTGCAAAAACCTTATCATACTCTACGGTAGCAAATCACTAAAGAAGCAAACATATGCAAACATAACAGCAATCTGCCTAAACAGGATAGTCTGTAAAGAATGCTGCAACATCCATACTTACCTAGCTCCAAAAATTATGAAAGAAAATTACCACTGTAGTAAATTTGTCGGAGCTTAATATGCAAAAGGTTTCAACATTTTATCACATCCTGACTTTTCTAGGGAATTATTGCAACAGCGGTAAACTTTCTGTTTTCAAACAGCAACATGTGGACTTCTAAAATAGGCATAGTAAAGGCTATCAATGCCAGTTTTATTGGAATAAAAGATGCAAAACATTGTTCTAAATAACAGCAAGCAAATCCTAACGAAATAAATTGACACTCCAAGCAAAAAACATATCATGTGGTGAATAAAAATATAGCTCCAAGTAAAGTTACCGATGCACGAAGACGAAAGAGGGGATGCCTTCCGGGGCATCCCCAAGCTTAGGCTCTTGGATATCCTTGAATATTACCTTGGGGTGCCTTGGGCATCCCCAAGCTTAGGCTCTTGCCACTCCTTATTCCATAGTCCATCGAATCCTTACCCAAAACTTGAAAACTTCACAACACAAAACTTAACAGAAAACTCGTAAGCTCCGTTAGTATAAGAAAGCAAATCACCATCATAAGGTACTGTAATGAACTTATTCTTTATTTATATTGGTGTTAAACCTACTGTATTCAAACATCTCTATGGTTTATAAACTCTTTTACTAGCCATAGATTCATCAAAATAAGCAAACAACACATCGAAAACAGAATCTGTAAAAAACAGAACAGCCTGTAGTAATCTGGATCAAACGTATACTTATGGAACTCATAAAATTCTCAAATAAATTGCTGGACTTGAGTAATTTATCTATTAATCATCTTCAAAAAAGAATTAACTAAATATCAATTTCCAAATAAAAATGGCAGCAATTCTCGTGAGCACTAAAGTTTCTGTTTTTTACAGCATGATCAACAAGACTTTCCCCAAGTCTTCCCAAAGGTTCTACTTGGCACAAACACTAACTAAAAACATAAAACCACATATAAACAGAGTCTAGATGAATTATTTATTACTAAACAGGAACAAAAAGCAAGGAACAAAAATAAAGTTGGGTTGCCTCCCAACAAGCGCTATCGTTTAATGCCCCTAGCTAGGCATGATAATTTCAATGATGCTCACATGAAGGATAAGAATTGTAACATAAAGAGAGCATCATGAAGAATATGACTAGCACATTTATGTCTAACATACTTCCTATGCATAGGGATTTTGTGAGCAAACAACTTGTGGGAACAAGAATCAACTTGCATAGGAAGGTAAAACAAGGATAACTTCAAAACTTTAAGCACATAGAGAGGAAACTTGGTATTATTGCAATTCCTACAATCATATATTCCTCCCTCATAATAATTTTCAGTAGCATCATAAATGAATTCAACAATATAACCATCACCTAAAGCATTCTTTTCATGATCTACAAGCATAGAAAATTTGCTACTCTCCATATAAGCAAAATTCTTCTCAATCGGAATAGTGGGAGCAAACTCAACAGACTAACTATCATGGGATTGAAAATTGAAATCAAGATGACAAGTTTCATTGTTATTATTATTATTTTAAGCATACGTGTCATCACAATAATCATCATAGATAGGAGGCATGCTTTCATCATAGTAAATTTGCTCATCAAAACATGGGGGACAAAAAAATATCATCTTCATCAAACATATCTTCCCCAAGCTTGTGGCTTTGCATATCATTAGCACCATGGATATTCAAAGAATTTGTACTAACAACATTGCAATCATGCTAATCATTCAAATATTTAGTGCCAAACATTTTATATAATTCTTCTTCTAGCTCTTGAGCACAATTATCCTTTCCATCATACTCACGAAAGATATTAAAAAGGTGAAGCGTATGAGACAAAATTAATTCCATTTTTTAATTTTCTTTTATAAACTAAAATAGTGATAAAACAAGAAACTAAAAGACTCGATTGCAAGATTAAAGATATACCTTCAAGCACTCACCTCCCCGGCAACGGCGCCAGAAAAGAGCTTGATGTCTACTACACAACCTTCTTCTTGTAGATGTTGTTGGGCTTCCAAGTGCAGAGGCTTGTAGGACAGTACCAAATTTCCCTCAAGTGGATGACCTAAGGTTTATCAATCCGTAGGAGGCGTAGGATGAAGATGGTCTCTCTCAAGCAACCCTGCAACCAAATAACAAAGAGTCTCTTGTGTCCCCAACACACCCAATACAATGGTAAATTGTATAGGTGCACTAGTTCGGTGAAGAGATGGTGTTACAAGTGGTATATGGATAGTAGATAATGGTTTTTGTAATCTGAAAATATAAAAAGAGCAAGGTAACTAATGATAAAAGTGAGCGTAAACGGTATTGCAATGCGTGGAAACAAGGCCTAGGGTTCATACTTTCGCTAGTGCAAGTTCCCTCAACAATACTAACATAATTGGATCACATAACTATCCCTCAACATGCAACAAAGAGTCACTCCAAAGTCACTAATAGCGGAGAACGAACGAAGATATTATGGTAGGGTACGAAACCACCTCAAAGTTATTCTTTCCAATCAATCCGGTGGGCTATTCCTATAAGTGTCACAAACAGCCCTAGAGTTCGTATTAGAATAACACCTTAAGACACAAATCAACAAAAACCCTAATGTCACCTAGATACTCAAATGTCACCTCAAGTGTCCGTGGGCATGATTATACGATATGCATCACACAATCTCAGATTCATCTATTCAACCAACACAAAGGACCTCAAAGAGTGCCCCAAAGTTTCTACCGGAGAATCACGACGAAAACGTGTGCCAACCCCTATGCATAGGTTCATGGGCAGAACCCGCAAGTTGATCACCAAAACATACATCACGTGAATCACGTGATATCCCATTGTCACCACAGATATCCACGGCAAGACATACATCAAGTGTTCTCAAATCTTTAAAGACTCAATCCAATAAGATTACTTCAAAGGGGAAACTCGATTAATTACAAGAGATTAGAGGGGGAGGAGAAGCATAAGATCCAACTATAATAGCAAAGCTCGCGATACATCAAGATCGTGCCAAATCAAGAACAGGAGAGAGAGAGAGATCAAACACATAGCTACTGGTACATACCCTCAGCCTTGAGGGAGAACTACTCCCTCCTCGTCATGGAGAGCACCGGGATGATGAAGATGGCCACCGGAGAAGGATTCCCCCTCCGGCAGGGTGCCGGAACGGGTCTAAATTGTCTTTCGGTGGCTACGGAGGCTTCTGGTGGCAGAACCCCCTGCCTCGTGACCTCCTCGCAGATCCCCCGACGCGCACTCCAAGTCTTCTGGGCTTCTTTCCTTCCAAAAATGAGTTCCGTGAAGTTTCAGGTCAATTGGACTCCGTTTGATTTTCCTTTTCTTCGAAACCCTAAAACAAGGTAAAAACATAAACTGGCACTGGGCTCTGGGTTAATAGGTTAGTCCCAAAAATGATATAAATGTGTATAATAAAGCCCATAAACACTCAAAATAGTAGATAATATAGCATGGAGCAGTCAAAAATTATAGATATGTTGGAGACGTATCAGTTGCGCTTTATGATCACTGGTGGCAAACTTTGATGCCCAGTGGATGTAATATACCATAAATATTTTATTGTATAGTGTAGGTTTATTCTAAGTTACTATGTTGTAATTTCTTTATTGTATAGAATAGGTTTGTTATTAATTCCTACTAGTTACTGCCATCATTCGCTATGTGAAAAAAATCTGATGTAGTCGACCAGACCGAAACATTCACCTCTAACGGTCCTGGTTTTTTACGGGCCACAATTGGGCCAGCCTGCAACTTTCTTGGGACCGAATGGCCATTGGGGCCTTCACACTTTGCCCCAGGCCCACAACTTACTCCGGCCTATATTCGGCCCAAATTTTAGTTGGGCCTTTTGTGGATCCAACGCTTAGTTTGGCCCATGTAGTGTTTGGACATTAACAGGATGAATATTCTGGTGGCCTGTTACGGCCTAGAAGAAACCATGGGCCTTTAGCAGGCCAAAATTCATGTTGGGCCTCAATTTTCACTAGTCGTCGACGGGCCTTCAGCAGGCTGAAAGGTAGACCGAGCCTTTTTAGGCCTAGTTATATGGCGGGCCATTACCAGGCCGAAACATATTTCGGGCCTGAGTTAGCCCACTGATATCATGGGCCTTTAAGAGGCCGAAAGCTTAGTACATGCATCAATGCGCCGAATTATACGACAGGCCTTTAACAGGCCCAAAGTCACGTTGGGCTGAACTGTTCCCACCTTTATCACGGGCCGTCAGTGAGCCGGGTGTAGCGTCGGACCATATATGGCCCATGGGCAGCATGGGCCATTCCCAGGCCGAAAGACACACCGGGCTGAAATGGGCCCATGTCTACATCGGGCCTCTAATAGGCCGAAAGTCATTGGGCTGTAATTGGGCCCAAATATTCGGCGAACAATTAACGGGCCAAATCTGCCTTCGGGGCGTAAATGGGCCTTATTAAATAGGCCGTTATTGGGCTGGCCCACTAGTACCTGAGTAAGTACTATGGGCCTTTGACTGGGCCGGCCTTTTTAACCTATATAGGCCTTTGTTGAGCCGTGCCACGTGTCGACGTATCATAGGCGCCTTCTGTCCAATGAATGGGTGATATCTGTCCCAACGGTGAGCCAACACGTGTTTCCTCCGGCCAATGACAATTTTACACGTGGAAAATCCTCATTGGTCCGGCCGGTTAACGGGTTATCGGTTCCAAAACCGGACCCGATAGCATAACGGCGACCCGTTACGGTGGATGCCACGTGTCGGTCACCCTTGACGAAAGCACTTCTATGACGCACGATTTATCGTCATGGAAGTTGACACTTCCGTGATGATAATTTTGGTAATGTCATGGAACACTTCTACGACAGCACAGGTATGACTATCTCGATTCTGTCATAAAATTGTCATGGATGTACATGCATGACAGAAAACATGACTTACTGTGACAAACATGTATCATCACGGAAGTGTCTTTTTGTGTAGTGCTTGATGGCTTCAACAACCACCTTGCAACCCGATGCTACAAACCTCCTCTGAATATAGAGATTTTTGTAGGATCTGGCATAGTCTTTAAATTTTAATCTGCAAGCCTCAATTTTAATCTGAATATAGAGATTTTTGTAGGATCTGGCATAGTCTTTAAATTTTTGTAGGATGGCTTCAACAACCACCTTGCAATCTGCAAGCGCAAAAGCTTATCTCACTGCCAAAGTCTCAATTTTTGTAGGATCTTCAATGCCACTGAACACAACTGCCAATGCTGCCAAGAAGGTGCCACTCTGATCACGGCACACGGCGGCAAATGCGCCAAAACACCTGACCCTTGACACCACAACATCAACATTTGTCAGGCCTAGAGAGGTTCCTGTCTTCTTGTTCCCTGCTCACTTGTGTGTGCAAATGGCACAAAAAGTGTGAAAAGTGGGAAAACTGTGTGCCCTCCCTTTTTTGATTTAAGTCAAATTTCTTCAGGTCTGGCATAGTCTTTAAATTTTAATAGACATGTTCATATATTGTTCATATTTTTTGTGAGTCTAAACATAACTTTTTATAGTTTTGGAAAGATAAGATTATTTACAAGACTATGTTAGTTTATAGTTTTTACTAAAAGCGAGAAATAGAAAAAGGAAAAAACAAATCTTTATTGGGCTGGCCTTAGTTGCTTTATCATGCCATGGCCTGTCTGGTGGTATTCTACGACAATTTCTTGATAAAAATCATTACACAAATGGCCCCCCCTGACTCCACATTTGATATGTGTGAGATGGAAATCTAAAAACCTTCACAAATTTAGCCCAATTTATGACAGTGTCTGAGAAAATAACTAAAAATCCATCATAGATTAATATATTTCTTGTAGTGGTCACTATTAGAGGTTGTTTGTTCTTATCTTACAAAGACAATTGATTATATATTTTTAATACTAGGAGGTTTGTTTCCCAATCGGCTCTTGATTGAGTTGTTTAGAGTGAGATGGTGCACTTGAAACCACATAATTTTGGTGACACTCTAGACAAATTTAGAACATGTACATATATTTTAGCATTTCAGATGCTTTTTATAGGCATGTCTTGGTCATCGAGAAGTGCAACGAGTTACTCAAACTTGGTCACGTCACTCGCCATATAAGATGTGCATTCCTCAACTACAAACTTGTCTTACTATTGCTTAATCACGTCAACTTGATCTTATCGCTAGAACTTTCTCGTCTCACTTTAACGAGTTCACACCAAGGGAAGGCTAGTGTTAGTTGATAGCATGGCCATAAATACCAGAGAGCACAGGACTGTGGTGGCTGACAGATAGGAGAAGCTATAGTGGCAAAAGATGGTAAGAATCAAGGCAGAGCATGGAACTATTCACAAAAAAGGGAGAACATGGAACTCAATGCTAGAAGAAAACAAAAGGCATGATGAGATCAGACAAACTAGGAAAAGATGTACCCCATATGGAAAACAAAATCTGCATATATGAAGCAATAATAAGGGATGATAGGACCAGAACATACTAGAGAAAGATGGCCCTCCTGTGAAAAAATGACATGTCCAGGTCTAAGCACCACATTATTTGTGTTGTGTCTCATGTGGGACTGATAAAACACTATCATACAACAGATCTAGTCCCTTCAACCAAAACACATCCTCTCAGTGAAGAACCACAAATGCATCCTGCTGGTAACCATGCATTTTCATTCTTAAAACATGCAATTTCATATTCGCCTCCCACTTCTCATCCTCCTCCTTCCACTTTAGATCCATAGTTACCGTCACCATCATATATATGTTCTCCCGGTGATCACAAACATGCGTTCAACCCCCTTTGTCTCATCATGCTTCGTCACTGCAATTGATGTCATGACAGTAGTACGACACTTGTTGTGTATTAATACCACCTACCTTACACAGTTTGTCATTCTCGATACGTAACAAAAAATGTTCCCCCCCCCCCCCCCTGCCCCAAAGAATGATATATTTTTTGCGACCATCTAAGGTTGGGGTCATTGGAGATCCAATCATTTTATCTCTCCAACAAGCTTTGAGATTGCTCTGGGTTGATCGCAAGACACTGGTTTGCTAGTCACGTATCCCTTGTGCCTCGGTCTTGATTTACAAGTTAGTGATGCCCCACTCCCCTTGTTCCCCAAGATGAAGACAAGTAGCTACACGGTGACAAGTGCGTATGGGCATGAAGACAATGTGCAAGTATGACGGTGAATCCGCCATGTTCACGAGATCGGAAATGGCTCGAGAATGAATGGGCTAGTTAGTAAATCTATTTCTCATATGGTGTCCTTTTTGTAAAATGAAGGGCCTAGCTAGTAAATCTTTATTTATTCGGGGTCCGTATTATAGATGTCCCATAATAACATTTGTTATTCAATCCAGTTGCTGGGTCCTTCAGGACCCATTCCTATGTTGGAAAACCCCAAGCCACCAGATTGAGCTCCTACTACAATGTCATGCTGCACCATGAGGCATTACGAAGACAAGTTATATTATGTATATCTACATTCGGAGGTAGTATGGAAGAAGAAAAAAAATCCATCCAGCAAGTGGTAGCTTGATTTTCTTCGAAATCTTCATTTCTAAATAGAGCTGCTTCAAGATCAATCGAAACCACCCATTTCTCACCATATTGCCACACATTTTCTTAATAAAATACCGCCATGTTTATACTTTGTACAGTAATCAATAGATATATTCCCATATGGTAAAAATAAATTAATACCTTGTACTAAAAAAATTTAATACCTGCCAGCGCAGAAAATTATACAGTAATGTTTCCCTTCATTTTTTTTGCATGGATTTTTCCTTTCATACTACTCATTTAGAGGTAGTACATTAAGGCGTATATAATCACCAGCCAAACGGTGATGGGATCGATTACTGCCCTCCAGATAGCAAAACGACCAAGATAGGTAAGTAGGAACAATGGAGTGCCACCGTACTGTTAGTTCGGTCGTGCTCATGCTCGTGCTCCGGTGGCCGGCGTGGAGCTCTGCGCCGGTGCCGGTGTCGAGGACCATCACCGTGGACAGTGAAGGGGGAGGAGATTTCAGGAGCATTCAGTCGGCGGTGAACCTCGTCCCGGACGGCAACCGCGAGTGGGTCAGGATCCACGTCCGGGCAGGGGGCTACAGGTTCGTCTTGCTACACAGTTCGGTATTGCTTCATGATGTGGTAAGCAAGTATGGTTATGATGGTATACGTGGTGCATGCAGGGAGAAGGTGACCATCCCAAGGGAGAAAGGCTACATCTTCATGGAAGGGGACAGCCCCTGGAACACGGTCGTCTACTTCGACGACAACGCCCACGGCAGCACCGACGATCTGATGCGCCGCGGCGCCGACGCGATGGGGACGTACCAGACCGCCACCTTCAGTGTCTACGCCGACGACTTCGTTGCCAGGGACATCGCCTTCACCAACACGCACAACGGCGTCAACAAAAGCAACGCCACCCAGGCGCTGGCCGCGCTGGTCGACGGTGACCGGATCGCCTTCCACCGTTGCGCATTCAACGGCTTTCAGGACACGCTCTGCGACAACACCGGCCGGCACTACTTCCGTGAATGCTTCATCAAGGGCGGCGTCGACTTCATCTTCGGCTACGCTCGGTCCATCTACGACGGCTGCACCGTCGTGTCCAACATACCCTTGCGGTCCGGCCGCCATGCCGGGTGGGTGACAGCGCACGCCAGGCTCCACGCCGGTGACCCCGGCGGTTTTGTGTTCAAGGGCGAGGAGCTCCGAGGCACCGGGCGCCAGTACCTCGGACGCGCGTGGAACAAATACGCCACGGTCGTCTACTACCACGTGAACATGTCCAACATCGTCGTCCCGCAGGGGTGGACTCCCTGGTACGCCGGCAACGATACTAACGATGTCCTGTTCGCAGAGGTTGGGTGCACCGGCCCCGGGTCAGACATGGCCGGGAGAGTGTCATGGGAGAAGCATCTCAGCGAGGCAGAGGTGAAGAAGTTCGTGGACATGAGCTTCATCGACGACGGTTGGCTAAGCAAGCAGCCATAGCCGGGGATCGATCGGATCACGAGCATAGGAAATAGCAGGATGAATTGGGAGCTTACACTCATTTCACCTTGCGCACGGTCTAGAGAGGAAGGGGCCGGGCCTTCTTTTTGTTTTCACAGGAAAAGGACTTTATTTCTCAAACAATAGAAAGGTCATTCACAGTAAGGTGAGAAGTAAAATCCGGGATTGAACAATCCCCAACGTTAGAACATCTACTACTATCACCCGCAAAAAAAAAAAAATCTACTACTATGGAAAAAATTTGCAATGCTATCCGCTACTCCATTACCTTCACGAGAAAATTTTATAATTTTATAACTTCAAACACGGACAAGTTGAGCACCAGTTCTTTGCATTCCAAAAGCACAGCCACTTTTCGCTACAAAATACTCTTCCTGATTTAGTGGATCGGCAGCAACCAAACTATTAGATTCGATGATTAGTGAGCTGCACCCAATCTTCGCTGCCATGTAGTAGCCATTGTGAATAGCCATTATTTCCGCGATATCCACAGAAGGGACATGCGGTATAAAGCATGAGGCTGCCATGACAAACTCGCCATGGTCATTGCGAGCTACTGAACCTGTACCTCCCGTCATATTTTCCACACAAAAGGATGCATCCACACAAAAGGGTGCATCCACATTGAATTTAACTATTCCTCTCTTTGGTAGTGGCCACATGTGATCACGTGTCATCACTGGTCGGTTATGAGTTGCAGCACGGACAAAGTTTGTTGCTAGAACTTTGATGGACAATGCCATTCAATCTGGTTGACGGATTGTTTTGCCTTTGACAAATTGTCATCGCTACCAACAGATAAACCAGCTACCAACTGCAATAAGTTCGGCCATTGGTAGCTCACTTATATAGTTTTGTCGAATCATAAGAGCGTCCAATTTGACTGAACCCCAGCGGTCTTCTACCACTGCTTTTTGGATCTCTTCTTTCAGACCAAGTTCAACCCAAACCTCCAATGCTCGACTGCAGGTAAATAGGCAATGTTGGATATCTTCAAACCCTATGTGCCAGATCAGGAATTGACACGACACAGGAACGTGCCTTCCAACTAAGGTACCAAAGCATTGCAGCACTCCCCTCGGAACTTATCATATAAAGTGTTTTACTTTTCCCGGAACGCGGAAAGCCCAAACATACTTCCAACTGTCATGTACTTGGCTTCCCTTCCCATTGGTTCGGTTCCAATGATGCTCAAATTGATGTTCAAATTCCAAATGATATGCCACCCTTACCGAGATGTGCCTAAACGATTGTAATGCCATGCTATGAAGTCTTCGACCACTTCCACTCGCAATGGAAATTGGAGGATTCTATGGACATCTACAGGAAGGAAAATGGACCGCAACATGCCCTGATCCCATTGCCAGTGTGCGGATCAACCAGCTCTTCAACTTTTCTTAACATCGTGGTTCCCTTTTGTGTAATGACTTTCCGAGATCCATTCAATGGAACCCGCACTACCGGACTAACACACTATGCCGACGGCTGTCGGCCGTCGGCTTAGGCCCATCGCCTCGGCCTAGGTCTATGCCGACGACCACCGTCGGCATATCCCCGTCGACGTAGATAATGTCAGCGTACTTGTGTCAGACCGTCGGCATAGGCGTATATGCCGACGGCGTCCGTACGGCCATCGGCATACAAACACCATCGGCGCAGATTTTCACCAGACGGCGCCGTCAAACACGCGGGCCAACCACGGGCTGCCGCATGCCACTGGCCGTCGGCATAGATCAAATCTATGACAATGGCCAGGCCATCGGCATACCAGTGACACACGGCAGTCGCTGGGCGCTCCTGGCAGCAGGGTATGCCGACAGCCTGGTCGTCGGCATACCAGTGCCATGTGGCAGCTCCTGGTTTCTCCTGGCCAAGGCTATGCCGACGGCGAGGCCGTCAGCGTAGTTCTGTTCTGTTTTTTTATTTCTCTGTTTTCTCTCTTTTCATTCAATTTGACAGCATTCAAAGACACAAAATATGACAGTATCCATATATACACAGAAATATGACAGATCATCATCAAGTTCATCATCTAAAGATACTCAAGATCATCATAATCATCTAAAGTACTCAAGTTCATCATCTAAAGATCATCATCATCGAAACTTCATGAACATAAGTATTGCAAGACATGGAACATCATCATCTAAAGAAACTAAGAAGTAGGAACATGAAAAATATGGTACGACGGCCACAGGCACGGGTATCATAATCGACATCAAGCAAGACAACCACCGCCAAGACCGCCACCTCCTTGCCAGATCATAGTGACTAGAGTCGAGCCGCCGGTCCCCTACATGTTTGAGAAGAGATTGTAATGGTAAATATGATATAATAGTGTTGAATGAAGAGATTGTAAGGGAAAAATGTACAAATCGGAGTCTCACTGCCTAGTGCCACCCATTCATCAAACGTGGGCACGTGTGGGGGTTCTCCAGCAGGTGGTGGTGGGGGTCCCATTTGTGGTGGATCCGTGTGGTTAGTCCAAGACGCCAACATTGCCTGGATGTTAGTTAAACAAGCAAACTAGAAGGTCAGAAGGAATGAAAGTGCAAATTTTAGCTTGGTTTCAAGAGGACAAAACTAACCGCCGTCATTTAACAGTTGTAATCATCGTTTGACTTCACTCGTTGCAAGTACTCCCGCACCTCAGGATTCCTATGCTCGACAAAGGCCTTATATGCCTACAAAATTTAGGTTGTTTCTAAGTGGGCAATGCTGAAAATAAACTGAGAAAGTTAGAGAGAAAGAAGATAAGGGGGAAGTACTTACAACATGCTGGCGGGCTAAGGGAGGCTGCGAGTGCCCCGTACTCTCTAACGGGCTTGGGTTGGTAGCCCGAAGCAGTGTGTACGAGACCGAAGGAGTGATCAAGCCATCGAAACAAAGGTGCCGGCCAAGGGACATCGACTGGATGGCCACCACCGCTGTGTCGTCGATCTAAGACTGAATGACGTCGGGAGCATCCGAACCAGGTGGATACAACCTCTGAAACTGCTGAGTGTAAGACTCCAGGTGCTCCTCGGTCTTGCCATAGTACTGGAACTCACCGGTATTGCGATCACTCCGCTCATGGGCCATCTTCCACGACTCCATGTCTGAGAGCGGCCTCTTCAACTTGTGCTCTTGCAACGTCAAACAAAAGTTAGCCATACATAAGAACATGACGGTAAAAATAAGAACAAAAATGCATCATGCATATAGATATACCTTCATGGCCTTGAAGCCCCACTGGTTCCTGTTTCCTTGGCCGTGTGTCCCATCCTTTCCACGGTTAGCCCGGGCCTTGCTGCTCTTGGCAGCAAACTCTTTATCGTCGCCGAGCCACCTATCCACTAAACTCTCCCATCCGTCATCCTTTCCATAGCACTAACGAGGAATAACCTAAATAATGGAAGCATGACATGTGAGCACGAAACAATTAAATTGACTTCTTATATGTTGGAATGAAAAGTTAGTAATAGTTACCCTCACGAATTGCTCCCTGTTCAAGGCAAGTCGTTGCTTCTGTGCTTTAGTTTTGCTCATCTTTTAATGAAGGTAGGTGTGGTAGTAGTGCGAGACGGCAACCTAGCGCACCTCGTACTGCAACTGACGAGCTTTCTTCTTCATAGCCGCCGGCAAGATCACACCGGCTCTGGCCATGTGCTCGTCAAGAACTCTATAGAGTTGTTGCAATCATGCATAAAAGCAGAAGCAAACAAGGCTTGAGTTGAGTGATTCAATGATAAACTATGAACAAAACTGCAGACAAGTGATTCAGAAGAGAACTTACCCAAAATTTGATGATCACGACCTTAGCGACCGTCCCGTACTCTGTGTGGCTGGAAGCCTCGTAGTGGGCTCATCTCATGGCCAAAACCTGCAGCTCCGGGTCCCTATCTGGCCACGGGTAGAATAGGCCGGCCAAAACTCCTTCAACAAAATAGTGATAAGTCGTTCGATTTACTACCCTTTCCGTGAAGGATCCAGTTCCTGCAAAAGAATCAAAGAATTGGCATGTGTACAATAAAAAATGTTGTCATGTGTTGAAAATATGATTGAGAGGCACTTACTCTATCCCCGCAGGTTCAATGAGCCACTTGTGTGCCTTGATAGAAGGTGGTGTAGGTACTCTGGCAATACCACGCAGCCACCCCTTCGGAGCTGTTCGGGAACATAGTAATTTCAAAAAAATAAATCCTACGCACACGCAAGATCATGGTGATGCATAGCAACGAGAGGGGAGAGTGTTGTCCACGTACCCTCGTAGACCGAAAGCGGAAGCGTTAGCACAACGCGGTTGATGTAGTCGTACGTCTTCACGATCCAACCGATCAAATACCGAACGTATGACACCTCCGAGTTCAGCACACGTTCAGACCGATGACGTCCCTCGAACTCCGATCCAGCCGAGTGTTGAGGGAGAGTTTCATCAGCACGACGGCATGGTGACGATGTTGATGTTCTACCGACGCAGGGCTTCGCCTAAGCACCGCTACAGTATTATCGAGGTGGACTATGGTGGAGGGGGGCACAGCACATGGCTAAGAGATCAATGATCAATTGTTGTGTCTATGGGGTGCCCCCCTGCCCCCGTATATAAAGGAGCAAGGGGGGTGCGGCCATCCATAGGAGGAGGCGCGCCGGAGGAGTCCTACTCCCACCGGGAGTAGGACTCCCCTCCTTTTTCCTAGTTGGATTAGGACTTAAACTTTAAGAAACGTGTAGCGACCAGACCTCAAACAGTCTGATCTCTGTGCTCCGGTGTCATCCCTGGATCAGTAATGCTGACACCACACAGTACTCGGAGGATTTATAACAGAGTAGCAATCACACACTTATTACACCGTGTGTCTCAAAAGAGAACTTATTACAATAAGTATGGCTTAAGGCCATCTAATAACGATAACAGCGGAAGGGTTGGAAGATAAGTGAGTCCATCAACTCCAACGGCGTCACTGAGTATAGAACCACGACCTAAAAACTCCTTAATCGTCGTCTGAAAAGTCTGCAACATTAACGTTGCAGCCCGAAACGGGTCAGCACATTGAATATGCTGGCAAGGTAACACACAGAGAGTAATGGAATGAAACAGCTATACTATATGCATATTTGGCTGGTGGAAAGCTCTATGGTTACAGTTTTACGTAAAGCCAATTTTTCCCTACTTCAAAGGAATAAAATTTAATTACTATCAGGGTGGTTGTTAAACATTGAGAATGGTTGATAGCATTCTCAATCCCAATTAAGCATCATCATTAAACATAACCCAACAAAATTAATTTAGAGTAACATGTTGAGATTCACATGAAAATCCAAGTACTAGATACTCAAGATGTCCATAACCGGGGACACGGCTAACCATGATTAGTTTATTACACTCTGCAGAGGTTTGCGCACTTTTCCCCACAAGACTCGATCGCCTCCGTTTGGTTTCTCGCACTACATGGTGTTTGAGGAAGACGGATGACCGAGACATAGTCTTTCAGAAGCGCTAGCACCTTACGATCGGGTAGACCGTACCACCTACATCCCCTACATCTGCTAGTCTACCACTGTAAGAGTTCGCACGACTTAGTCAACTATGCTAGAGCCCATAATAGCTTGTGGCTGCACACGGAAGTTTCTAGTATGAATAGTCTCATGATCCCTTTGAGCCTGGGTGGCGGTCCAAAAGAAAACAGGCAAGTCCTGGAATACCCAGGTGCCTCAATCCACCCAGATGTGTGTTTAAGTTGCCACCTTAGATAAACCATTAATTAACACTCACATCTGTCATGGATATCACTCACCCAATCCACGTCTACTAGCATAGCATGGCATAACATAAGCAACGTAGAAGTAACTCCCAAAGGTTTGATAATAAACAGGTAATAGGTACTACCTCATCTACTTTCCATCCCACAATTTAATTCGATCCTAATCATGCAATGTGTGAGGATTGATCTAATGCAATAAAACTGGGTAGTAGAAAAGGTATGATCAAAGTGTTACTTGCCTTGCTGATGATCCGCGAAACCTAACGATTCGAAGTAATAGGCGGCGCACTCCGGGTATTCTATCGCAGACAAACAAACAATCATATAATAAGTACTCATCTAATGCACAGGTAAAACTCAAATAAGAGATCTAACTAGAAGGTTCAACTTAAGAACTCCGGTTGGCAAAAAGAATCAAATCGAACGAAGCAAGGAAAGTCAAACGGCGAAAGAAAACAACTTCATTCTAGTAATCTAGATCTAGGGCAAATTTTACAGTAGCAAAATCTTATTTAAG
Organism: Triticum urartu; assembly: GCF_003073215.2. Classification (NCBI taxonomy): domain Eukaryota; kingdom Viridiplantae; phylum Streptophyta; class Magnoliopsida; order Poales; family Poaceae; genus Triticum; species Triticum urartu. The sequence continues at coordinate 65,255,672 of NC_053023.1, read as the reverse complement.
TTGGTTAAACGGATAGAGGGTTTCGAGACGAAACTCTAGGCGCTTGAATCGCCTGATTCGAATAAACGAGCGAAAAGTTAAACTAAAACGAAAATCAGATCAGGAATCGCGATCAGAAAAATCGCGGATTTAATCCGAGAAAAAGAAAAATGATGAACGCCGAATTTTTTTTCTCTTTTTTTTCGGCACGGAAAACGAGGCGCGACGAACCTCGGGCGACGGGATCGTCGGCGGCGGCGACGGCGGCTCCGGCGGCGCGCGTGGATCGAGGTGGGGCTAATGGGCTGGGGCGGCTCGGGGCGGCGCTATTTAAAGGCTGCCCCCGGGCGGTGTCCCGCTCGGTTACGGCCCGAAGTCAGTTCGTTTTTTATTTTAATTATTCCGCTCGGAAGAAAAATAAAAAAAATACTAAACGGACTCCAAAAGTTCCGACATAAATTTTCACGGGCTTCTAAAATCAAGCCGCACAAGGTGAACATTTATTTGGGACCTAAATGTAATTTTGAAAAATGCACTTTTTTCCTAAATTCAAATAAAACACCGAAAAACTCCGAAATAAAATCTTATTTGATTTTATTATTAAATCCTCAATATTTCTTTATTTTGGGAAAGTCATTTTATTCCCTCTCTCATATTTTTGTAATAGAAATAATTGATGATAAAATAAATAAAATCAAATGATCCTATTCTCAAAATTTGAGAAAACTCAAATATGAAAATAACGAAATTCCCAACTCTCTACGTGGGTCAATGAGTCACGTAGAATTTCTAGGATCAACCAAAAAGCAAAATAAAATATGATATGCATTGATGATCTAATGTATAACATTCCAAATTGAAAATTTGCGATGTTACAAAACGACATCTTAGGTTTCTTGCCAAACCATAGTTCATACGGTGTCGTCTCAACGGATTTAGATGGTGCCCTATTTAATGTGAATGTAGCTGTCTCTAATGCATAACCCCAAAACGATAATGGTAATCGTTAAGAGATATCATAGATCGCACCATATCTAATAAAGTACGGCTACGACATTCGTACACACCATTACACTGTGGTGTTCCAGGTGGCGTGAGTAGTGAAACTATTTCACATTGTTTTAACTGAAGCCCAAACACGTAACTCAAATATTTTACTTCTGCGATCATATCGTAGAAACTTTTATTTTTGTTACGATGATTCTCCACTTCACTCTGAAATTCTTTGAACATTTCAAATGTTTCAGACTTGTGTTTCATCAAGTAGATATAATCATATCTGCTTAAATCCTCTATGAAGATCAGAAAATAATGATACCTGCCGCGAGCCTCAATATTCATCGGACCACATACATCAGTATGTATGATTTCCAACGAATCTGTTGCTCGCTCCATTGTTCCGGAGAACAGAGTCTTAGTCATCTTGCCCATGAAGCATGGTTCGCAAGCATCAACTAATTCATAATCAAGTGATTCCAAAAGCCCATCAGCATGGATTTTCTTCATGCGCTTTACACCAATTTGACCTTAACGGCAGTGCCACAAATAAGTTGCACTATCATTATTAACTTTGCATCTTTTGGCTTCAATATTATAAAATGTGTATCACCACGATTGAGATCCAAAAAACCATTTTCATTGGGTGTATGACCATAGAATGTTTTATTCATGTAAACAGAACAACCATTATTCTTTAACTTACATGAATAACCGTATTGCAATAAACATGATCCAATCATATTCATGCTCAACGCAAACACTAAATAACATTTATTTTAGGTTTAACACTAATCCCGAAAGTATAGGGAGTGTGCGATGATGATCATATCAATCTTGGAACCATTTCCAATACACATCGCCACTTCACCCTTAACTAGTCTATGCTCATTCTGCAACTCCCGTTTCGAGTTACTATTCTTAGCAACTGAACTAGTATCAAATACTGAGGGGTTGCTATAAACACTAGTAAAGTACACATCAATAACATGTATATCAAATATACCTATGTTCACTTTGCCGTCCTTCTTATCCGCCAATTACTTGGGGTAGTTCTACTTCCAGTGACCAGTCCCTTTGCAGTAGAAGCACTCAGTTTCAGGCTTAGGTCCAGACTTGGGTTTTTTCACTTGAGCAGCAACTTGCTTGCCGTTCTTTTTGAAGTTCCCCTTTCTTCCCTTTGTCCCTTTACTTGAAACTAGTGGTTTTGTTTACCATCAACACTTGATGATTTTCTTGATTTCTACCTTCGTCGATTTCAGCATCACGAAGAGCTTGGGAATCGTTTCCGTTATCCCTTGCATATTATAGTTCATCATGAAGTTCTACTAACTTGGTGATGGTGACTAGAGAATTCTGTCAATAACTATTTTATCTGGAAGATTAACTCCCACTTGATTCAAGCGATTGTAGTACCCAGACAATCTGAGCACATGCTCACTGCTTGAGCTATTCTCCTCCATCTTTTAGCTATAGAACTTGTTGGAGACTTCATATCTCTCAACTCGGGTATTTGCTTGAAATATTAACTTCAACTCCTGGAACATCTCATATGGTCCATGACGTTCAAAACGTCTTTGAAGTCCCGATTCTAAGCCGTTTAAGCATGGTGCACTAAACTATCAAGTAGTCATCATATTGAGCTAGCCACACGTTCATAACATCCGCATCTCCTCCTGCAATAGGTTTGTCACCTAGCGGTGCATCAATGACATAATTCTTCTGTGCAGCAATGAGGATGAACCTCAGATCACGGATCCAATCCGCATCATTGCTACTAACATCTTTCAACTTAGTTTTCTCTAGGAACATATCAAAAAATAAAACATGGGAGCTAAACGCGAGCTATTGATCTACAACATAGATATGCTAATACTACCAGGACTAAGTTTATGATAAATTTAAGTTCAATTAATCATATTACTTAAGAACTCCCACTTAGAAAGACATCCCTCTAATCTTCTAAGTGATCACGTGATCCAAATCAACTAAACCATAACCAATCACCACGTGAAATGGAGTAGTTTTCAATGGTGAACATCACTATGTTGATCATATCTACTATATGATTCACGCTCGACCTTTCGGTCTCAGTGTTCTGAGGCCATATCTGCATATGCTAGGCTCGTCAAGTTTAACCTGAGTATTCTACGTGTGCAAAATTGGCTTGCACCCATTGTAGATGGACGTAGAGCTTATCACACCCGATCATCACGTGGTGTATGGGCACGACGAACTTTGGCAACGGTGCATACTCAGGGAGAACACTTTTATCTTGAAATTTAGTGAGAGATCATCTTATAATTCTACCGTCAATCAAAGCAAGATAAGACGCATAAAAGATAAACATCACATGCAATCAATATAAGTGATAGATATGGCCATCATCATCATCTTGTGCTTGTGATCTCCATCTCCGTAGCACCATCATGATCACCATCGTCACTGGCGCGACACCTTAATCTCCATCGTAGCATCGTTGTCGTCTCGCCAATCTTATGCTTCTACTACTATCACTACCGCTTAGTGATAAAGTGAAGCATTACAGGGCGATTGCATTGCATACAATAAAGCGACAACCATATGGCTCCTGCCACTTGCCGATAACTCGGTTACAAAACATGATCATCTCATACAATAAAATTTAGCATCATGTCTTGACCATATCACATCACAACATGCCCTGCAAAAACAAGTTAGACGTCCTCTACTTTGTTGTTGCAAGTTTTACGTGGCTGCTACGGGCTTAGCAAGAACCGTTCTTACCCACGCATCAAAAACCACAACGATAGTTTGTCAAGTTGGTGATGTTTTAACCTTCGAAAGGACCGGGTGTAGCCACACTCGGTTCAACTAAATTTGGAGAAACTGACACTCGCTAGTCACATGTGTGCATATCACGGCGGTAAAACCAGTCTCGCGTAAGCGTACGCATAATGTCGGTCCGGGCTGCTTCATCCAACAATACCGCCGAACCAAAGTGTGACATGCTGGTAAGCAGTATGATTTATATCGCCCACAACTCACTTGTGTTCTACTCGTGCATATTACATCAATGCATCAAACCTGGCTCGGATGCCACTGTTGGGGAACATAGTAATTTCAAAAAATTTCCTACGCACACGCAAGATCAAGGTGAGGCATAGCAATGAGAGCGGAGAGTGTTGTCCATGTACCCTCGTAGACCGAAAGCAGAAGCGTTAGCACAACGCGGTTGACGTAGTCGTATGTCTTCATGATCCAACCGATCAAATACCGAACGTATGGCACCTCCAAGTTCAGCACACGTTTAGCCCGATGACGTCCCTCGAACTCCAATCCAGCCGAGTGTTGAGGGAGAGTTTCGTCAGCACGACGGTGTGGTGACGATGTTTATGTTCTACCGACGCAGGGCTTCGCCTAAGCACCGCTACAGTATTATCGAGGTGGACTATGGTGGAGGGGGGCACCGCACACAGCTAAGAGATCAATGATCAATTGTTGTGTCTATGGGGTGCCCCTGCCCCCGTATATAAAGTAGGGAGGGGGTGCGGTCGGCCATAGGAGGAGGCACGCCGGAGGAGTCCTACTCCCACCGGGAGTAGGACTCCCCTCCTTTTTCCTAGTTGGATTAGGACTTGGGGGGGGGGAAGGAGGAGAGAGGGGAAAGGAAAGGGGGGCGCCGCCCCCCTCCTTGTCCAATTCGGACTTGGGGGGGGGGGGGGGGCGCGCGGCTGCCCCTTGGCCGCCTCTCCTCTTCCTCCACTTGGGCCTATAAGTCCCAATAGCCTCCGGGAGGTTCCAGTAACCCCTCCGATACTCCGGTAAAATCACTATTTCACCCGGAACACTTCTGATATCCAAACATAGGCTTCCAATATATCAATCTTCATGTATCGACCATTTCGAGACTCCTCGTCATGTCCGTGATCACATCTAGGACTCTGAACAACCTTCGATACATCAAAACACATAAACTCATAATAAAACTGTCATCATAACGTTAAGCGTGCGGACCCTATGGGTTCGAGAACTATGTAGACATGACCGAGACACGTCTCCGGTCAATAACCAATAGCGGAACCTGGATGCTCATATTGGCTCCTACATATTCTACGAAGATCTTTATCGGTCAGACCGCATAACAACATACGTTGTTCCCTTTGTCATCGGTATGTTACTTGCCCGAGATTCGATCGTCGGTATCTCAACACCTAGTTCAGTCTCATTACGGCAAGTCTCTTTACTCGTTCCGTAATACATCATCCTGCAAATAACTCATTAGTTGCAATGCTTGCAAGGCTTAAGTGATGTGCATTACCGAGAGGGCCCAGAGATACCTCTCCGACAATCGGAGTGACAAATCCTAAACCCTAATACGCCAACCCAACAAGTACCTTTGGAGACACCTCTAGAGCACCTTTATAATCACCCAGTTACGTTGTGACGTTTGGTAGGACACAAAGTGCTCCTCCGGTAAACGGCAGTTGCATAATCTCATAGTCATGGGAACATGTATAAGTCATGAAGAAAGCAATAACAACATACTAAATGATCGTGTGCTAAGATAAAGGAATGGCTCATGTCAATCACATCATTCTCCTAATGATTTGATCATGTTAATCAAATGACAACTCATGTCTATGGCTAGGAAACTTAACCATCTTTGATTCAACGAGCTAGTCAAGTAGAGGCATACTAGTGACACTCTGTTTGTCTATGTATTCACACATCTATTATGTTTCCGGTTAATACAATTCTAGCATGAATAATAAACATTTATCATGATATAAGGAAATAAATAATAACTTTATTATTGCCTCTAGGGCATATTTCCTTCAGGAGCACCCGACGGCAAGTCGCCCTCCTCCTCCTCACCCTCCTCACACTCCTCCTCCTCGCCCTTCTCCTCCTCACTATCAGGAACATACTCCTCCTCCTCAGACTAAGAAGGTGCCTTAGTATTTCGGACACGGCATGAAGTTTTTTGACCCGGGTGCCTCTCTGCTACCTCTTGAGCACTTGTGTTGGTTTTCCCTTGAAGAGGAAAGGGTGGTGCAGCAAAGTAGCATAAGTACTTCCCTCCATTTTTGAGAACCAAGGTATCAATCCAGTAGAAGGCTACGCGCGAGCCCCTCGCACCTACAAAAAATAAATAAATCCTCGCAACCAACGCGATAAGGGGTTGTCAATCCCAACAAGGTCACATACGAGAGTGAGATCTGATAGATATGATAAGATAATATTTTTGGTATTTTTATGATGAAGATGCAAATAAAATAAAAGCAATGAAAATAACTAAGTATTGGAAGATTTAATATGATGAAGATAGACCCGGGGGCCATAGGTTTCACTAGTGGCTTCTCTCAAGAGCATAGGTATTTTACGGTGGGTGAACGAATTACTGTTGGTTAATTGACAGAATTGAGCATAGTTATGAGAATATCTAGGTATGATCATGTATATAGGCATCACGTCCAAGACAAGTAGACCGACTCCTTCCTGCATCTACTACTATGACTCCACACATCGACCGCTATCCAGCATGCATCTAGAGTATTAAGTTCATAAGAACAAAGTAACACCTTAAGCAAGATGACATGATGTAGAGGGATAAATTCATGCAATATGATAAAAACCCCATCTTGTTATCCTCGAAGGCAACAATACAATACGTGCCTTGCTGCCCCTACTGTCACTGGGAAAGGACACCGCAAGATTGAACCCAAAGCTAAGCACTTCTCCCATTGCAAGAAACGTCAATCTAGTAGGCCAAACCAAACTGATAATATGAAGAGACTTGGAAAGATAACCAATCATACATAAAAGAATTCCGAGAAGATTCAAATATTGTTCATAGATAAACTTGATCATGAACCCACAATTCATCGGTCTCAACAAACACACCGCAAAAGAAGATTACATCGAATAGATCTCCACAAGAGAGGGGGAGAACTTTGTATTGAGATCCAAAAAGAGAGAAGAAGCCATCTAGCTAATAACTATGGACCCAAAGGTCTGTGGTAAACTACTCACACTTCATCGGAGAGGCTATGGTGTTGATGTAGAAGCCCTCCGTGATTGATGCCCCCTCCGACGGAGCTCCCGAACAGGCCCCAAGATGCGATCTCGTGGATACAGAAAGTTATGGCAGTGGAATTAGGGTCTTGGCTCTGTATCTGATCGTTTGGGGGTACGTAGGTATATATAGGAGGAAGAAGTACGTCGGTGGAGCAACAGGGGGCCCACGACGGTGGAGGGTGCGCCTGGGGGGGGGGTAGGCGCGCTTCCTACCTCGTGGCCTCCCTATTGGTTGCTTGACGTAGGGTCCAAGTCTCGTGGATCATGTTCGGTGAGAAAATCACGTTCCCAAAGGTTTTATTCCATTTGGACTCCGTTTGATATTCCTTTTCTTCGAAACCCTAAAATATGCAAAAAAACAGCAATTCTGGGTTGGGCCTCCGGTTAATAGGTTAGTCCCAAAATAATATAAAAGTGTATAATAAAGCCCAATAATGTCCAAAACAGTAGATAATATAGCATGGAGCAATCAAAAGTAATAGATACGTTGGAGACGTATCAAGCATCCCCAAGCTTAATTCCTGCTCGTCCTCGAGTAGGTAAATGATAAAATAGAATTTTTGATGTGGAATGCTACTTTGCATAATTTCAATGTAATTCTTCTTAATTGTGGCATGAATATTCAGATACGATAGATTCAAGATAAAAGTTTAATATTGACATAGAAATAATAATACTTTAGGAATACTAACTAAGCAATTATGTATCTTCAAAATAACATGGCCAAAGAAAGTTATCCCTACAAAATCATATAGTCTGGCTATGCGCTATCTTCACCACACAAAGTATTTAAATCATGCACAACCCCGATGACAAGCCAAGCAATTGTTTCATACTTTTGACATTCTTAAAACTTTTTCAATCTTCACGAAATACATGAGCGTGAGCCATGGACATAGCACTTTAGGTGGAATAGAATGGTGGTTGTGGAGGAGACAAAAAAGAGAAGATAGTCTCACATGAACTAGGCATATCAATGGGCTATGGAGATGGCCATCAATAGATATCAATGTGAGTGAGTAGGGATTGCCATACAACGGATACACTAGAGCTATAAGTATATGAATGCTCAAAAAGAAACTAAATGGGTGTGCATCTAACTTGCTTGCTCACGAAGACCTAGGGCATTTTGAGGAAGCCCATCATTGAAATATACAAGCCAAGTTCTATAATGAAAATTTCCCACTAGTATATGAAAGTGATAACAAAGGAGATTCTCTACTATGAAGATCATGGTGCTACTTTGAAGCACAAGTGTGGTAAAAGGATAGTAGCATTGTCCCTTCTCTCTTTTTCTCTCTTTTTTTATTTGGGCCTTTTCTCTTTTTTTATGGCCTCTTTCTTCTTCTTTTTTTATTTTTCGTCCGGAGTCTCATCCCGACTTGTGGGGGAATCATAGTCTCCATCATCCTTTCCTCACTTGGGACAATGCTCTAATAATGATGATCATCACACTTTTATTTTCTTATAACTCAAGAATTACAACTCGATACTTAGAACAAAATATGACTCTATGTGAATGCCTCCGGCGGTGTACCGGGATATGCAATGACTCATGAGTGACATGTATGAAAGAATTATGAACGGTGGCTTTCCCACAAATACGATGTCAACTACATGATCATGCAAAGCAATATGACAATGATGAAGCGTGTCATAGTAAACGGAACGGTGGAAAGTTGCATGGCAATATATCTCGGAATGGCTATGGAAATGCCATGATAGGTAGGTATGGTGGCTGTTTTGAGGAAGGTATGTGGTGTGTGTATGATACCGGCGAAAGGTGTGCGGTATTAGAGAGGCTAGCAATGATGGAAGGGTGAGAGTGCGTATAATCCATGGACTCAACATTAGTCATAAAGAACTCATATACTTATTGAACAAATATACAATTTATCAAAGCAAAGTATTACGCGCATTCTCCTAGGGGGATAGATTGATAGGAAAATACCATCGCTCGTCCCCGACCGCCACTCATAAGGAAGACAATCAATAAATAAATCATGCTCTGAATTCATCACATAACGGTTCACCATACGTGCATGCTACGGGAATCACAAACTTTAACACAAGTATTTCTAAAATTCACAACTACTCAACTATCATGACTCTAACATCACCATCTCCATATCTCAAAACAATTATCAAGTTTCAAACTTCTCATAGTATTCAACACACTCATAAGAGAATTTTATTATTAATATTTTATACCTAGCATATAAGGATTATTTAAGCAAATTACCATGCTATTTAAGACTCTCAAAATAATCTAAGTGAAGCATGAGAGATCAATAGTTTCTGTAAAACAAATCCACCACCGTTCTCTAAAAGATATAAGTGAAGTACTAGAGCAAAACTATATAACTCAAAACATATAAGTGAAGCACATAGAGTATTCTAATAATTTCCGAATCATGTGTGTCTCTCTCAAAAGGTGTGTACAGCAAAGATGATTGTGGTAAACTAACAAAAAAAATACTCAAATCATACAAGACTCTCCAAGCAAAACACATATCATGTGGTGAATAAAAATATAGCTCCATGTAAAGCTACCGATAGAAGTAGACGAAAGAGGGGATGCCTTCCGGGACATCCCAAAGCTTTGGCTTTTAGGTGTCCTTAGATTATCTTGGGGGTGCCATGGGCATCCCCAAAGTTAGTTTCTCTTGCCACTCCTTGTTCCATAATCCATCAAATCTTTACCCAAAACATGAAAACTTCACAACACAAAACTTAAAGTAGAAAATCTCGTGAGCTCCGTTAGCGAAAGAAAACAAAAGACCACTTCAAGGTACTGTAATTAAATCATTCTTTATTTATATTGGTGTTAAACCTACTTTATTCCAACTTCTCTATGGTTTATAAACTATTTTACTAGCCATAGATTCATCAAAATAAGCGAACAACACACGAAAAACAGAATCTGTCAAAAACAGAACAGTCTGTAGTAATCTGTAGCTAGCGCAAGATCTGGAACCCCAAAAAATTCTAAAATAAATTGATGGACGTGAGGAATTTATCTATTAATCATCTTCAAGAATAATTAACTAAATATCACTTTCCAAATAAAAATGGGAGCAGTTCTCGTGAGCGCTAAGGTTTCTGTTTTTTACAGCAAGAATAACAAGGCTTTCCCCAAGTGTTCCCAACGGTTCTACTTGGCACAAACACTAATTAAACACAAAAAACACAACCAAAACAGAGGCTAGATAATTTATTTATTACTAAACAGGAGAAAAAAGCAAGGAATAAAAATAAAATTGGGTTGCCTCCCAACAAGCGCTATCGTTTAACGCCCCTAGCTAGGCATAAAAAGTAAGGATAGATCTAGGTATTGCCATCTTTGGTAGGCAATCCATAAGTGGCTCTCATAATAGATTCATAAGGTAATTTAATTTTCTTTCTAGGAAAGTTTTCCATGCCTTTACTTAACGGAAATTGGAATCTAATATTTCCTTCCTTCATATGAATAATCGCACCAATCGTTATAAGGAAAGGTCTAACAAGAATAATAGGACATGAAGGATTGCAATCTATATCAAGAATGATAAAATCTACGGGCACATAATTCATATTTGCAAAAATAAGAACATCATTAATTCTTCCCATAGGTTTCTTAATAGTGGAATCCGCAAGGTGCAAGTTTAGAGAGCAATCATCAAAACCACGGAAACCTAACAAATCACACAAAGTCTTTGGAATCGTGGAAACACTAGCACCCAAATCACACAAAGAATAGCATTCATGATCTTTAATTTTAATTTTAATAGTTGGTTCCCAATCATCATAAAGTTTTCTACGGATAGAAACTTCCAACTCAAGTTTTTCTTCATAAGATTGCATCAAAGCATCAACGATATGTTTAGTAAAAGCTTTATGTTGGCTATAAGCATGAGGAGACTTTAGCACGAATTGCGACAAGAAAATACAATATATCAAAGAGAAATTATCATAATTAAATTCCTTGAAATCCAAAATAGTGGGTTCATGAATATTTAAAGTTTTGATCTCTTAAATTCCACTTTTAACAATTTTAGCATCAAGATCTAAAAAATCTGAATTTTTGGAATGCCTTCTATGTAAAGGTGGATCGTATTCAGTCCCATCATTATCAAGATTCATATTGCAAAAAAAAGATTTAATAGGAGACACATAAATAACTTTTAGATCTTCATCTTTATTTTCATAGGAACTAGAAGAACACACTCTTATAAAGGAATCTTTCTTAGCACGTATCCTAGCGGTTCTTTCTTTGCACTCATCAATGGAAATTCTCATGGTTTTGAGAGACTCATTGATATCATGCTTAGGTGGAACAGATCTAAGTTTCAAAGAATCAACATCAAGAGAAATACTATCAATGTTCCTAGCCAACTTATCAATCTTAAGCAATTTTTCTTCAATCAAAGCATTGAAATTCTTTTGCGAAGTAATAAATTCTTTAATATTAGATTCAAAATCAGAGGGAATATTATTATAATTTCCATAAGAACTGTTGTAGGAATTACCATAATTATTAGAGGAATTACTAGGATAAGGCCTAGGATTAAAGTTTCCTCTATACGCGTTGTTACCACAATTATTCCTACCAAAAAAATTCACATCCAAACATTCATTATTATTCTCAATCAAAGTAGACAAAGGCATACCATTAGGATCAGAAGAAACACTTTTATTAGCAAATGATTTCATAAGTTCATCCATCTTTCCACTCAAAACATTAATTTCTTCTATCACATGCACTTTTCTTATTAGTAGATCTTTCAGTGTGCCATTGAGAATAATTAACCATAATATTATCTAGGAGTTTAGTAGTTTCTCCTAAAGTGATTTCCATAAAAGTGCCTCCCGCGGCCGAATCTAAAAGGTTTCTAGAAGCAAAATCCAATCCGGCATAAAAAATTTGTATAATCATCCACAAATTCAAACCATGAGTAGGGCAATTACGTATCATTAATTTCATCCTTTCCCAAGCTTGTGCAACATGTTCATGATCAAGTTGCTTAAAATTCATAATATCTTTTCTAAGAGAGATGATCTTAGCGGGAGGAAAATACTTAGAGATAAAAGCATCTTTGCACTTATTCCAAGAGTGAATACTATTTTTAGGCAAAGACGAAAACCAAGCTTTAGCACGATCTCTAAGAGAAAAAGGAAATAGCTTCAATTTAACAATATCATTGTCCACATCTTTCTTCTTTTGCATATCACACAAATGAACGAAGCTATTTAGATGGGTAGTGGCATCTTCACTAGGAAGGCCGGAAAATGGATCTTTCATGACAAGATTCAGCAAGGCAGCATTAATTTCACAAGATTCAGCATCGTTAAGAGGAGGAATCGGAGTGCTAATAAACTCATTGTTGTTGGTATTGGTAAAGTCACACAATTTAGTGTTATCTTGAGCAATCGTGACAAACAAGCAATCCAACACACAAGCAAACAAGAAACAGGCAAAAAGAGGCAAATAGAGAAAGAGAGGGAGGATAGAGAGAGAGGGCGAATAAACGGCAAGGGTGAAGTGGGGGAGAGGAAAACGAGAGGCAAATGGCAAATAATGTAATGCAGGAGATAAGGGTTTGTGATGGGTACTTGGTATGTTGACTTTTGCGTAGACCTCCCTGGCAACGACGCCAGAAATCCTTCTTGCTACCTCTTGAGCACTTGCGTTGGTTTTCCCTTGAAGAGGAAAGGGTGGTGCAGCAAAGTAGCATGAGTATTTCCCTCAGTTTTTGAGAACCAAGGTATCAATCCAGTAGGAGGCTACGCGCGAGTCCCTCACACCTACACAAAACAAATAAATCCTCGCAACCAACGCGATAAGGGGTTGTCAATCCCTACACGGTCACTTACGAGAGTGAGATCTGATAGATATGATAAAATAATATTTTTGGTATTTTTATGATGAAGATGCAAAGTAAAATAAATGCGATGAAAATAACTAAGTATTGGAAGATTTAATATGATGAAGATAGACCCGGGGGCCATAGGTTTCACTAGTGGCTTCTCTCAAGAGCATAGGTATTTTATGGTGGGTGAACGAATTACTATTGAGCAATTGACAGAATTAAGCATAGTTATGAGAATATCTAGGTATGATCATGTATATAGGCATCACGTCCAAGACAAGTAGACCGACTCCTACCTGCATCTACTACTATTACTCCACACATCGACCGCTATCCAGCATGCATCTAGAGTATTAAGTTCATAAGAACAGAGTAACACCTTAAGCAAGATGACATGAGGGATAAATTCGTGCAATATGATAAAAATCCCATCTTGTTATCCTCGATGGCAACAATACAATATGTGCCTTGCTTCCCCCACTGTCACTGGGAAAGGACACCGCAAGATTGAACCCAAAGCTAAGCACTTCTCCCATTGCAAGAAAGATCAATCTAGTAGGCCAAACCAAACTGATAATTCTGAGAGACTTGCAAAGATAACCAATCATACATAAAAGAATTCCGAGAAGATTCAAATATTGTTCATAGATAAACTTGATCATAAACCCACAATTCATCGGTCTCAACAAACACACCGCAGAAGAAGATTACATCGAATAGATCTCCACAAGAGAGGGGGAGAACTTTGTATTTAGATCCAAGAAGAGAGAATATGGTTAACTATGGACCCGAAGGTCTGCGGTAAAGTACTCACACTTCATCGGAGAGGCTATGGTGTTGATGTAGAAGCCCTCCGTGATCGATTCCCCCTCCGGCGGAGCTCCGGAACAGGCCCCAAGATGGGATCTTGTGGATACAGAAAGTTACGGTGGTGGAATTAGGGTTTTGGCTCCGTATCTGATCGTTTGGGGGTACGTAGGTATATATAGGAGGAAGAAGTACGTCGGTGGAGCAACAGGGGGCCCACGACGGTGGAGGGTGCGCCTGGGGGGGGGGTAGGCGCGCTTCCTACCTCGTGGCCTCCCTATTGGTTGCTTGACGTAGGGTCCAAGTCTCGTGGATCATGTTCGGTGAGAAAATCACGTTCCCAAAGGTTTTATTCCATTTGGACTCCGTTTGATATTCCTTTTCTTCGAAACCCTAAAATAGGAAAAAAAATAGCAATTCTGGGCTGGGCCTCTGGTTAATAGGTTAGTCCCAAAAATAATATAAAAGTGTATAATAAAGCCCAATAATGTCCAAAACAGTAGATAATATAGCATGGAGCAATCAAAAATTATAGATACGTTATATTTTTGGGATCAGGCCGACTGTTCTGGTGAAGACTTCGGTTTTTATAGTTTTGGGATGGGCTGGGCCTCTTATATTTTTCCTACCATTCTGTAGTAATCTGCTTTATTATCTCCTTCGGTGAAGACTCCGGTATTTATAGTTTTGGGATCAGGCCGACTGTTCTGGTGCTCCTCTATATGGAAGCGATACCCATTCACATCATACTTTTCCCATGTCATGACGGCAGGGTCAATACGCATGGAAACACATCTCAATTCTTCATCCATTGATGTGTTCGGATCATTTCCCTACAAGTTTAATTAAAATTATAGGGTGCATGAGTTTCACTACTGCAGGATGCTGCTAACGCGACACTACGATCAGAGACCCTTCGACGAAACTATGTGCGATGCCATAATCGCAAACGGTGGTGTAAAAAACTGTCAGACACGGTTTAGATTTTAGTTGCATGTGCGATGTAGGGCATACGGTTCAGCTCAATTAACTGTTTGTGATGAGGAGGAACAAAAGAAACGGGCATCCATATGAAGGTGTGTGCGATATACATCATACAGTTCAATCGGATGAACTGTTTGTGATTAGGCAACACAAAAGAAACGGTCAGCCAGATCAAGGTGTATGCAATATACGGCATGTGGTTCACTCGGATGTACTGTTTGCATTGAGACATGAGAACAGAAACGGTTCAACTTAACAAGATGTGTGTGATACGCAGCAAATAGGTCTGTAATCGAAAACGTGTGCGAAGATAGATAACAACACAGACAATTACTGCTAACAAGCCGTGTGTGTTATGAGCAAACGATTGCGGGTATAGAATTCTGATTGATTGATGAAAACAGCACTGACGGGCTCCATTGTTTAGTCCATGTGCGATGTGATTTTCTTTGTCTGCACAACATCTATGCTCTGTCTACAGAGCATCAACATATATACTTAAAAATACAACATTGCATAACCAAATTAAGCATAATTACACAAGTGACTACCCACATAATATTTCCACACACCAAAGTAAGCAATTACATGCATACTAAAGTAGGAGAAATGAGGATCTAATCATCTACTTATTGTTGCGACGATGCTTGCCATTGCTCTGCTTCCGGCTGGATCCCTGGCCGTTTTGGGGAAGGAGGCACTTCCTCCTGTGAACGATCCTCGTGTACATGTCGTAGCTCGTGTACGCCTCCTTGGCCACATACACGACATGAGCTTTGTCGAGTTTCTCCATCCAGGTCGAGTGCCAGGCATGCTTGTCCTTGTTGAACGAATCCTTCATGTCTCTATAGTAGGGGTCAATGATGGCCTTGGTGAGGTGAACCAGTGAGTCCTGCTCATGCTCCTTGTTGTCCCAGATCTTATATTGTCCTTGGATGTCGACAAGATTCTGGCAGGCGATGCCCGAATTCTCGAGCGCCTTTACATCATGGGTGATGCCCACCGTAGCGAACATGTAGTGGGGGCTGTTGAAAAACCTAGCGAAACGCTCGCAAGGCCTTGTGGCCAGGCAGTAGTGGTAGACGAGGACGTGGTGGCGCCCGCACATCTGGGCGACGGCGACCTTGGGACAAGACCCGGCACGAGCGCGGGTGTGATACATCTCCAACGTATCTATAATTTTTGATTGCTCCATGCTATATTATCTACTGTCTTAGACATTATTGGGCTTTATTTTCCACTTTTATATTATTTTTGGGACTAACCTATTAACCGGAGGCCCAGCCCAGAATTGTTGTTTTTTGCCCGTTTTAGGGTTTCGAAGAAAAGGAATATCAAACGGACTCCAAACGGAATGAAACCTTTGGAAACATGATTTTCTCATCAGATATGATCCAGGAGACTTGGACCCTCCATCAAGAAATCCACGAGGTGGTCATGAGGGTAGGGGCGCCCCCCTAGGGCGCGCCCCCCTGCCTTGTGTGCCCCTCGAAGCTCCACCGACGTACTTCTTCCTCCTATATATATCCACGTACCCCAAACGATCGGGGACGGAGCCAAAAACCTAATTCCACTGCCGCAACTTTCTGTATCCATGAGATCCCATCTTGGGCCCTGTTGCGAAGCTCCGCCGGAGGGGGCATCGATCATGGAGGGCTTCTACATCATCATCCAAGCCCCTCCGATGAAGTGTGAGTAGTTTACTTCAGACCTACGGGTCCATAGCTAGTAACTAGATGGCTTCTTCTCTCTTTTTGGATCTCAATACAATGTTCTCCCCCTCTCTTGTGGAGATCTATTCGATGTAATCTTCTTTTTGTGGTGCGTTTGTTGAGACCGATGAATTGTGGGTTTATGATCCAGTCTATCTAGGAATAATATTTGAATCTTCTCTGAATTGTTTTATGTATGATTGGTTACCTTTGCAAGTCTCTTCAAATTATCAGTTTGGTCTGGACTACTAGATTGGTTGTTCTTGCCATGGGAGAAATGCTTGGCTTTGGGTTCAATCTTGCGGTGTCCTTTCCCAGTGACAGAAGGGGCAGCAAGGCACGTATTGTATTGTTGCCATCGAGGATAACAAGATGGGATTTTTATCATATTACATGAAATTATCCCTCTACATCATGTCATCTTGCTTAAGGCGTTACTCTGTTTTTAACTTAATACTCTAGACGCATGCTGGATAGCAGTCGATGAGTGGAGTAATAGTAGTAGATGCAGACAGGAGTCGGTCTACTTGTCTTGGACGTGATGCTTATATACATGATCATACCTATATATTCTCATAACTATGCTCAATTCTGTCAATTGCTCAACAGTAATTCGTTCACCCACCATAAAATACCTATGCTCTTGAGAGAAGCCACTAGTGAAACCTATGGCCCCTGGCTCTCTTTCTCATCATATCAATCTCCATCACTTTATTATTGCTTTGCTTTTACTTTATTTACTTTGCATCTTTATACAAAAAATACCAAAAATATTATTTATCATCTCTATCAGATCTCACTTTCGTAAGTGACCATGAAGGGATTGACAACCCGTAAGCGCGTTGGTTGTGTTGAGCTATTGTTTTTGTGTAGGTACGAGGGACTCGAGTGTAGCCTCCTACTGGATTGATACCTTTGTTCTCAAAAACTAAGGGAAATACTTACGCTACTTTGCTGCATCATGCCTTCCTCTTTGGGGAAATCCAACGCAGTGCTCAAGAGGTAGCAAGAAGAATTTCTGGCGCCGTTGCCGGGGAGTCTGCGCAAAAGTCAACATACCAAGTACCCTTCACAATCCCTATCTCCCGCCTTACATTATTTTCCATTTGCCTCTCGTTTTCCTCTCCCCCAATTCACCCTTGCCGTTTTATTCACCCTCCCTCTCTATCCTCCCTCTCTTTCTCCGTTTGCCTTTTTGCCCGTTTGCTTTTTGTTTAGTTTGCTTGTTTGTTGCGATGGCTCAAGATAATACTAAATTGTGTGAATTCACCAAGACCAATAATAATGATTTCCTTAGCACTCCGATTGCTCCTCTTACCGATGCTGAATCTTGTGAAATTAATACTGCTTTGTTGAATCTTGTCATGAAAGATCCATTTTCCAGCCTTCCTAGTGAAGATGTCGCTACCCATCTTAATAGCTTCGTTGATTTGTGTGACATGCAAAATAAGAAAGATGTCGATAATGATATTGTTAAATTGAAGCTATTTCCTTTTTCCCTTAGAGATCGTGCTAAAGCTTGGTTTTCGTCTTTGCCTAAAAATAGTATTGATTCATGGAACAAGTGCAAAGTTGCTTTTATCTCTAAATATTTTCCTCCCGCTAAGATCATCTCTCTTAGAAACGATATTATGAATTTTAAACAACTTGATCATGAACATGTTGCACAAGCTTCGTAGAGAATGAAATTAATGATACGTAATTGCCCTACTCATGGTTTAAATTTGTGGATGATTGTTCAGAATTTTTATGCCACATTGAATTTTGCTTCTAGAAATATTTTAGATTCGTCCGCCGGAGGCACTTTTATGGAAATCACTTTAGGAGAAGCTACTAAACTCCTAGATAATATTATGGTTAATTATTCTCAATGGCATACTGAAAGATCTACTAAAAAGGTGCACGCGATAGAAGAAATTAATGTTTTGAGTGGAAAGATGGATGAACTTATGAAATTATTTACTAATAAGAGTGTTTCTTCTGATCCTAATGTTGTGCCCTTGTCTACTTTGATTGATAATAATAATGAATCTATGGATGTGAATTTTGTTGGTAGGAACAATTTTGGTAACAACGTGTATAGAGGAAATTTCAATCCCAGGCCTTATCCTAGTAATCCCTCTAATAATTATGGTAATTCCTACAACAATTCTTATGGAAATTATAATAAGATGCCCTCTAATTTTGAATCTAATATTAAAGAATTTATTTCTTCGCAAAAGAATTTTAATGCTATGATTGAAGAACAATTGCTTAATATTGATGATTTGGCTAGGAACGTTGATAGAATTGCTCTTGATGTTGATTCTTTGAAACTTAGATCTATTCCACCTAAGCATGATATCAAGGAGTCTCTCAAAGCCATGATAATTTCCATTGACGAGTGCAAAGAAAGAACCGCTAGGATGCGTGCTAAGAAAGATGCCCTTATAAAAGCGTGTTCTTCTAGTTCCTATGAAAATAATGATGAAGATATAAAAGTTATTGATGTGTCCCCTATTAAATCTTTGTTTTGCTATATGAATCTTGATAATTATGGGACTGAATATGATCCACCTTTACCTATAAGGCATTCTAAGAATTCGGAATTTGTTGATCTTGATGCTAAATTTGATAAAAGTGGGATTGAAGAAATTAAAACCCTCGATGTTGCTAAACCCACTATTATGGATTTCAAAGAATTTAACTATGAAAATTGCTCTTTGATTGATTGTATTTCCTTGGTGCAATCCGTGCTAAAATCTCCTCACGCTTATAGTCAAAATAAAGCATTTACTAAACATATCGTTGATGCCTTGATGCAATCTTATGAACAAAAACTTGAATTTGAAGTTTCTATCCCTAGAAAACTTTATGATGAGTGGGAACCAACTATTAAGATTAAAATTAAAAATTATGAGTTTTATGCTTTGTGTGATTTGGGTGCTAGTGTCTCTACTATTCCCAAAACTTTGTGTGATTTACTAGATTTCCGTGATTTTGATGATTGCTCTCTAAACTTGCGTCTTGCGGATTCCACTATTAAGAAACCTATGGGAAGAATTAATGATGTTCTTATTGTTGCAAATAGGAATTATGTGCCCGTAGACTTTATCGTTCTTGATATAGATTACAATCCTTCTTGCCCTATTATTCTTGGTAGACCTTTCCTTAGAACGGTTGGTGCAATTATTGATATGAAGGAAGGGAATATTAGATTTCAATTTCCATTAAAAAAGGGCATGAAACAATTTCTTAGAGAGAAAATAAAATTACCATATGAATCTATCATGAGAGCCACTTATGGATAGCCTACCAAACATGACAATACCTAGATCTATTCTTGCTTGTTATGCCTAGCTAGGGGCGTTAAACGATAGCGCTTGTTGGGAGGCAACCCAATTTTATTTTTTTCCTTGCTTTTTGCTCCTGTTTAGTAATAAATAAATTATTTAGCCTCTGTTTTGGTTGTGTTTTTTGTGTTTAATTAGTGTTTGTGCCAAGTAGAACCGTTGGGAAGACTTGGGGAAAGTCTTGATTGAACTTGCTGTAAAAAACAGAAACTTTAGCGCTCACGAGAACTGCTGTCATTTAGTTGGAAAGTGATATTTAGTTAATTCTTTTTGCAGATGATTAATAGATAAATTCCTCATGTCCCACAATTTGTTTTAGAATTTTTGCAGTTCCAGATCTTGCGCTAGCTAAATATTACTACAGACTGTTCTGTTTTTGACTGATTCTGTTTTTCGTGTGCTGTTTGCTTATTTTGATGAATCTATGGATAGTAAAATAGTTTATAATCCATAGAGAAGTTGGAATAAAGTAGGTATAACACCAATATAAATAAATAATGAGTTAATTACAGTACCTTGAAGTGGTCTTTTGTTTTCTTTTGCTAACAGAGCTCACGAGATTTTCTACTTTAACTTTTGTGTTGTGAAGTTTTCAAGTTTTGGGTAAAGATTTGATGGATTATGGAACAACAAGTGGCAAGAAGCTAATATTGGGGATGCCCATGGCACCTCCAATATAATCTAAGGACACCTAAAAGCCAAAGCTTGGGGATGCCCCAGAAGGCATCCCCTCTTTCGTCTACTTCTATCGGTAACTTTACTTGGAGCTATATTTTTATTCACCACATGATATGTTTTTTGCTTGGAGCGTATTTTATGATTTGAGTCTTTGCTTTTTAGTCTAGCACAATCATCCTTGCTGTACACACCTTTTGAGAGAGCCATACATGATTTGGAATTTGATAGAATACTCTATGTGCTTCAGTTATATCTTTTTAGCTTTATAGTTTTGCTCTAGTGCTTAACTTATATCTTTTAGAGAACGGTGGTGGATTTGTTTTATAGAAACTATTGATATCTCATGCTTCACTTAGATTATTTTGAGAGTCTTAATATCATGGTAATTTTCTTAAAATCCTAATATGCTTGGTATGCAAGATTAATAATAAAACTTTCTTATGAGTGTGTTGAATACTAAGAAAAGTTTGATGCTTGATGATTGTTTTGAGATATGGAGGTAATAATATCAAAGTCATGCTAGTTGAGTAGTTGTGAAATTGATAAATACTTGTGTTGAGGTTTGCAAGTACCGTAGCATGCACGTGTGGTAAACGTTATGCAAAAAATTTGAAACATGAGGTGTTATTTGATTGTCTTCCTTATGAGTGGCGGTCGGGGACGAGCGATGGTCTTTTCCTACCAATCTACCCCCCTAGGAGCATGCGTGTAGTTCCGAGGTTTTTGATTACTTGTAGATGTTTGCAATAAGTATGTGAGTTATTTATGACTAATTTTGAGTCCATAGATCATACGCACTCTCACCCTTCCATCCTTGCTAGCCTCTTCGGTACCGTGCATTGCCCTTTCTCACATTGAGAGTTGGCGCAAACTTCGCCGATGCATCCAAACCCCGTGATATGATACGCTCTTTCACACATAAAACACCTTATACCTTCCTCAAAACAGCCCCCATACCTACCTATTATGGCATTTCCATAGCCATTCCGAGATATATTTCCATGCAACTTTCCATCATTCCGTTCATCATGACACATTCATCATTGTCATATTGCTTAGCATGATCATGTAGTTGACATAGTATTTGTGGCAAAGCCACCATTCATAATTCTTTCATACATGTCACTCTTGGTTCATTGCATATCCCGGTACACCGCCGGAGGCATTCACATAGAGTCATCTTTGTTCTAGTATCGAGTTGTAATCATTGAGTTGTAAATAAATAGAAGTGTGATGATCATCATTATTAGAGCATTGTCCCAAGTGAGGAATAAATAATAAAAAAAGAAAGGCCATTAAAAAAAGAGAAGGCCCAAAAAAAGAAAAAGGACATAAAAAAAGAGAAGGCTCAAAAAAATGAGAGAAAAAGAGAGAAGGGACAATGTTACTATACTTTTACCACACTTGTGCTTCAAAGTAGCACCATGATCTTCATATTAGAGAGTCTCCCATGTTATCACTTTCATATACTAGTGGGAATTTTTCATTATAGAACTTGGCTTGTATATTCCAACAATGGGCCTCCTCAACTGCCCTTGGTCTTCGTGAGCAAGCAATTTGGATGCACACCCACTAGTTTCTTTTGTTGAGCTTTCATACATTTATAGCTCTAGTGCATCCGTTGCATGGCAATCCCTACTCCTTGCATTAACATCAATCGGTGGGCATCTCCATAGCCCATTGATCAGCCTCATTGATGTGAGACTTTCTCCTTTTTTGTCTTCTCCACATAACCCCCATCATTATAGTCGATTCCACCCATAGTGCTATGTCCATGGCTCGCGCTCATATATTGCGTGAAAGTTTATAGGTTTCAGATTTCTAAAGTATGAAACAATTGCTTGGCTTCTCATCGGGGTTTTGCATGATGATAGCATTCTTGTGTGACGAAAATGAAACATGACTAAACTATATGATTTTGTAGGGATGAACTTTATTTGGCCATGTTATTTTGAGAAGACATAATTGCTTAGTTAGTATGCTTGAAGTATTATCATTTTTATGTCAATATGAACTTTTGTCTTGAATCTTTAGGATCTGAATATTCATACCATAATTAAGAAGAATTACATTAAGATTATGCCAAGTAGCACTCCGCATAAAAAACTATGTTTTTATCATTTACCTACTCGAGGACGAGTAGGAATTAAGCTTGGGGATGCTTGATACGTCTCCAACGTATCTATAATTTTTGATTGCTCCATGCTATATTATCTACTGTTTTAGACATTATTGTGCTTTATTTTCCACTTTTATATTATTTTTGGGACTAACCTATTAATCGGAGGCCCAGCCTAGAATTGCTGTTTTTTGCCTGTTTTAGGGTTTCGAAGAAAAGGAATATCAAACGGAGTCCAAACGGAATGAAACCTTTGGAAACGTGATTTTCTCATCACAGAAGATCCAGGATACTTGGACCCTCCGTCAAGAAAGCCACAAGCTGGTCACGAGGGTAGGGGGCGCGCCCCCTGCCTCATGGGCCCCTTGAAGCTCCACCGACGTACTTCTTCCTCCTATATATATCCACTGCCGGGGTGCTGATCCACGGGCACCTATGGGATCGGCGGGCCGGGTCCCTTTCGGTTCGGCGGGGGCGGAGGTCGCACAAAGAGCAGATCGAGGCGAAGCACGCGGGCGATTTACCCAGGTTCGGGCCGCATGGATGCGTAAAACCCTACTCCTGCTTTGTGGTGTTGTATTGATTTCTAGCTCGGGAGCGCGGAGTGCTACAGTACACACTAGCAGCTAGCAAGACCGAGCGTGAGTGTTCGAACTGGCTCACCCACCCCCCCATTGCACAAGGGCCTCCTTTTATATGTTCAAGGGGTTACCGACAGGTGGCAACGGAGGTAAAGGGCAAAAATGGAAAGGTGCTGTGGTAGGTACAGCTACCTGTTACAGTGTATCATACCTAACCCTGGTGGCAGGGGACAAGGGCATTAATTGCCCGTCTGTGTCGCCTAAACAGTACCGAAAGGGACCGCTAGGGACGCCACCGTTTGCCATGATGGTTATCTTGTCAGCGCCTTCTTGCCACCGCACACCCCTAGCTGCACGGCCTCCTGCCACGTGTGCTTGGGAGGGTCCTAGAGCGACACGTTGGCGGGTGTGCTGGAGCGCGGGCACGAAGTGGAGGTTTCTCGCGGCAAGCTCCTTGCCGCGGTCGTCGTCTTGTCGTGTTCGGGAGCTTGTCGCTCACCGGGCCTTGCCGGGACGCGTGGTGCGTCGCGGCAAGTTTTCTTGGTATGCCTTGAGTGGCCTTCCCGGCAAGCTCCTCTTGCAGGGGTCTTGTCTTCTTGACTTGGACACTTTGTTCTTGAACGGCTCCAAAGGAACCACGGAGGATCTTGGCGGTCGCCCGGCAAGCCTTGCCGCGGGATGCTGCGACTGCCCGTGCACAAGTTCGGGATACTAGGGTACCCCTACTCTAGTACACCGACAGGAGCCCCCGGGCCTAGGCCACACACGGTGCCGAGCGCTGTTGGGCCAGGCCCAAAACAGTGCACGGGCACGCGCGGCCTAGGTCACGCCGCATATCTCTCCGCTTCCACCGTGCACGCCCAGAACGGCACGCGTCAAACGCGGCGTCGTGGGTGATGTGGGCGGCGTGCGCGGGGCTAAGCCCCGCGAGCGTGCGTCAGGCCATGATGAAGGGGAAGGGGATGGTTCACGCCCTCCTCCCTAAACGGAGGTAGGCGTAGGGGGCGTGGTGCATTTACTGGACGGGGCCGGTGCGCGGTTTTTCGAGGCGTCCACTCCCCGCGATCATGGGGTTGGGCGAGGCCGCCTCATCCGCCGCCTTGGTTCTGCATCCCCGCCACGCGGCTCCCATGCGCTTGGGGTCGCGGACGGTGGAAGCGGGAAAACTGGGCCGTCGCGAGCAGAGGCAGCGGGTCGGCCCCGACTCCCTGCTCTTCCCGTGCCTTGATTCGCTGAGCGGGGCGGCCGAGCCCCCACCTCGCTCCTTTATAAAGAGCGGGGGGGGAGCACAGAAGCCCGCACTCTCTCATCTCCTCCTTTCTTCAGCTTCTGCTCCCCTTTCTCTCATTCGCCATGGAGAAAGGGGACCCTGGCCCTTCATCGGTGGCGGCGAGGGTTGCTGCCAGACAGCGCGCCCCTCCCTCTCCCGCGCCCGTGGTGGCAGAGCCAGCCATGAGGGGAAGAGGGAGGGGACGAGGTCGTGGACGAGGTCGAGGACGAGGTCGAGGCGCTCGGGGAAGAGGCGGACGGGGCGGCGCGCCAGCTTCGCTGCCAGTGGTTCCTCTCCCCACGGCGGTCCATATAGGGGACGACCCTTGCGAGTTCTTCGTCAGGCTGCGCCGGGCGCCTCGTCGTCGCCTCCGGCTTCCAGTTCCGTTCGCGAGCGCGATGGAGTTGGACCCGCCCGAGACACTGAGACTGCACATGAGGGGCTGTGGGATTAGCGGCCCGCGAGTCCGCGTTGTATTCCCAGCCCCTAATGTGATGTATCTTGATCGAGGGTGGAAGACGTTCGCCCGTACCCACAGCCTGATGGAGGGGTTTACCCTCCATTTTAAGTTGATGGAGGGCGATCTCCTCTCCGTCAAGGTCTTCGGGTGCTTCGGCACTCGGGCGAAGTGCTGCGTGGACAGCTCCTCCGATAGTGAAGGCTCCCCCTCGAGCGAGAGTGACGAGGAGGAGAGCGACTGCGAAGATGAGGGTAGCGGGCGGCGGGATGGCGGGTCCGACTAGGCGTTGGGCGCCGCTTCGTGCGGCACCGGTGACCCCATCATCCGTGTCGCCGGCTCCCTGAACTCCCCGGGGTCGTCTCCTTGGGCGGCTGGCGTAGGGAGGCTGCGGAAGGGGAAGAGGGCTGGCGACAAGGCCGTCAAGTCGGAGTACGAGGGCGTGGTGCCCTCGACAGCGTGCTGACGTCCTGCCGCCCCGTCTTCGAGCCCCGCTTCCGGCGCCGCCATCACCGTCCAGCCTTCGGACGGCCTCCGGGATGTTCTCTTGGTGTCTTCTGGCACCCGTAGCTCACCTAGGCGCCCCTTTTGCCCTTTTCGCCTCCTTGACCTACCTCCTGAAGAGAGGGACATGAAAGGGATTACAGGCATCTTATCTTTTTAATTTGTAAGCCTTCGGGCCTTAGCTGCATCTAAAACTTGTAATCCTCTCTTTCATGTTTTTCATGCTCTATGGACTGTACCTGAGTGGGATGTTTTTTAATGAAAAGGGGATGCTTGCCGGGTTATTTGTCTCGCGGGTTGAACCCACGCCAAGGAGCAAATCCTTGGTATCCCTCGGACAGACATTTCATCTCCCGGCAACAGGCCCTGCCGCCTTCCCACGTCGCTCGACCTTTCTCACGCCTTTGACGGAGGCGGGAACGAGGTGGGTGCGGCCTCCTCGTTTCATCCCTTTGCTGCCACAACTACGACCAAACTTGGCCCCGGGAACGAGCCCCAGGGCCTAGAGTTGAGGGAGCACGGCAGTTTTCGGGAAGAAACGCGGTTTCGCATTCCCCAGTCCATAAGAGGATGCATGATGAGGGATGAAAGACTTATCTGATATCGCAGCCCCCGGCAACTCTGGCTTGCCGTGGATGACTCTTGGTACTCGCAGCCCCCAGCAACACTGGCTTGCCGGGGCCCAGGTGCCGGCGCGCCCTTCTTCTCCTTTTCGTCCTCAAGCGGTCTGGCCAGGATATGCGAGCCCTGCGAACGAAAGAGAAGCAAAGGGATGGACACTCGACCTCTAAGCTAGGGGTTAGCCGTTGTTAGGCACTATCAACCCTAACCAAGGACGAGACTCGACCTAGCATGCATGCTATAACCCCGGGGTGCCAGCGCTTCATTTACTTGTGCTCAGGGTCTGTGCCTGGCTTTGTATAAAGGATTACATGCAACAGCGGCAAGACTTGTACAAAAAGGTGGTTGCCGGACAGGGTCCGACAACCGCGCCTTACGGGTAAAACTTACGAAGATGCTCGATGTTCCAGGAGTTGCTCACTGGTATGCCATCTTCGGTCTCAAGGCGGACAGCGCCAGGCCTTGTGACTCGCTTCACCCGGTAAGGGCCTTCCCACTTCGGCGTCAACTTGTTGGAATTCTTGGCGGACTGAACGCGCCGAAGAACAAGGTCGCCTTCCTCGAGACTTCTGGCGTTAGCTTTGCGGCTATGGTAGTGGCGCAAAGCTTGCTGGTAGCGAGCAGCTCGCACAGCAGCCTGAAGACGGTCTTCCTCAAGGAGCAGCGCGTCATCTTGTCGCAGCCGCTCTTGCTCGAGCTGATCATAAGCGAGCACTCGAGGTGACCCGTATACGAGTTCCGTGGGGATAACTGCCTCTGCTCCATAGACTAGAGCAAAAGGTGTTTGTCCAGTGGCCGGGCTACTCTCTCCGCTTCTTCTTGCTGTTCGGGAAGTCCTCCTGTCTGAAGGAAATGGACAATCTGCTATGCCCATGCTGGAGCTTGTGGCTCGACAACAAGGACTAAAGGCAGATCTACTGCTGCGGGAACATCCGCTTCCATGGCAAGAATCTATGGCTCCGCCGGAGCTTGACGTTCCCCGACAAGCTTGCCGGAGCAAAACTTGTCGGGAGCTTATGCTTCAACGGAACAAACCCTAGGGCTTGCCGGAGCATCTTGCTCCTCAGCGCTCTTGGTGTTGATATTGGAGACTGCCGCGGGAATATCCGCTTCTACGGCGAGAAGCTGTGTCTCTGCTGGAGCTTGACGTTCCCCGACAAGCTTGCCGGGAGCTTTTGCTTCAACGGAACAACCCCTAGGGCTTGCCGGAGCAGACTGCTCCTCAGCGCCTTCGACGTTGATCTTAGGGACCTTCTTGGCGGCGGCTTCAGGAAGCTCTGCCGGCAAATAGTCACCAGAAATCAACTTCCTTTTCTTGCTCTGTCCAGTTGATGGTGTTACGGATGGTTGAGTCAGCTTGAGCACAAAGATTCCTGGTTCCACAGGTAGCTTAAGTGCGGCGCATTTTGACAGGCCATCAACAATGGCGTTGTGAGCTCTTGGAACATGCTCCATTTGTAGGCCGTCAAAGTGCTCTTCTAGCTTTCTCACTTCGTCAACGTAAGCTTCCATCAACGGACTCTGATAATTCTTGTTTACTTGGCGGACGACAAGCTGTGAGTCACCCCTGACAATGAGCTTCTTGATCCCAAGGTCTGCCGCGATCCTGAGACCGGCAAGCAATCCCTCATACTCTGCAGTATTGTTTGTTGCTTGCTCCTTGGGAAAGTGCATCTGGATTACGTACTTGAGGTGCTCTCCGGTGGGTGCGATAAGCAGCACACCAGCGCCGGCGCCTTGTAGCAAAAAGGCACCATCAAAGTACATCAGCCACTCTTTGCTTGCTTCCTTGTCGGGGATGCTTGTTTCTGGAATTTCTTCATCTGGTGTTGGCGTCCATTCTGCTATAAATTCTGCCAATGCTCTGCTCTGGATAGTTGAAGTGCTTTCAAACTTGAGGCCAAAGCTTGACAGTTCCAGTGCCCACTCAACAATCCTGCCTGTCGCTTCTGGATTCTGCAGTATCCTCTTCAGCGGAAAGCGAGTGACAACTGTGATCTCATGTGCTTGGAAGTAATGGCGCAGCTTTCTCGAGGCCATGAGAAGGCCGAAAAGCAATTTCTGCACACCAGAGTACCTTGACCTATCCCCCTGCAGAAGGGAACTGACAAAGTAAACTGGGCGCTGCACCATCTTCTTGTGTATCTCGTCGTGTATCTGCGCAGATCCATCTTTGTCTGGACCAGAGCTTGTCGGGGAAGCTCCCTGCTTGTCGCTGGATGCGCTTGCCGCGGTTGCTGGCTCATCATCTGCCTCCCTCTCTGCTACTAACGCAGCACTAACCACTTGATTGGTTGCCGCTATGTACAGCAGCAACTTCTCTTGTGGTTTAGGTGCGACAAGTATTGGAGGGGAGGACAGGTATCTCTTCAGGTCTTGCAGCGCAGCCTCCGCTTCCGGAGTCCATTTCATTGGACCTGCCTTTTTCAATAATTTGAAAAACGGCAGGGCGCGCTCAGCAGACCGAGAGATAAACCTGCTGAGAGCAGCCACGCAACCGGCAAGTTTTTGTACATCCTTGACGCGCTTTGGTGCTTCAATCTGCTCAATGGCCTTGATCTTGTCGGGATTGGCTTCAATTCCCCGCTGAGACACGAAGAACTCGAGAAGCTTGCCGGAGGGAACTCCAAACACACACTTCTCAGGGTTGAGCTTGAGGCTGATCTTGCGCAGATTTGCAAAGGTCTGGTCTAAATCTTGAATCAGGGTTGCTCCGTCCTTGCTCTTGACCACTATATCATCCATGTAGGCTTCCACATTTCTGTGTATTTGTGGCTCAAGAGCAACATGGACTACTCTTGCAAATGTCGAACCAGCATTTTTTAATCCGAAAGGCATCCGTACGAAACAGTACATGCCACATGGAGTAATAAATGCGGTGTTCTCCTCATCCTCTTCTTCCATGAAGATCTGATGATATCCTGAGTATGCGTCAAGAAATGAAAGCAAATCGCATCCGGCTGTGGAGTCAACAATCTGGTCAATGCGCGGCAAAGGAAATGGGTCTTTGGGACAAGATTTGTTAACATCGGTGAAATCAATACAAAGTCTCCATTTCCCGTTTGCCTTGCGCACGACTACAGGATTGGCCAACCACGTGGGATGGAGCACCCCTCTGACAAGGCCTGCTGCTTCCAGTTTCTTGATCTCTTCCGCAATGAATTCTTGGCGCTCCACTGCCTACTTCCTGACTTTCTGCTTGACGGGCCGCGCATGAGGACAAACAGCAAGGTGGTGCTCAATCACTTTCCTGGGAGCACCGGGGATGTCAGACGGCTGCCATGCAAACACGTCGTCATTCGCCCGCAGGAAAGTAACGAGCGCGCCTTCCTATTTAGGGTCGAGCGTGGCACTGATGGTGAAGGTACCACCAGCTCCGTCCTCCTTGGCGGATACCTTCTTCGTCTCTGGCGGAGCTGCCATCGTCTTCTTGCACTTGCCGGTGGAGCTCGATGGTGCGTCCTCAACGGCAGCGCAGCACTCCGAAGAGGTGCGATTGCCGGAGTGGGCATCAGAGCTCTTGCCGGACTTGGTCTTCTTCCCCCCGGGAGCTTCAGCGGCAAGTGGATCGCGATCCGCCGTGGCTGCTGCTTCCCGGTAGATCTTGTCGGCACAGATAAGAGCATCCTTCTTGTCGCCATGGACAGAAATGACGCTTATCGGGCCTGGCATCTTCAGCATGTTATATGCGTAGTGAGAGGCTGCCATGAACTTGGCGAGTGCTGGACGGCCAAGTATCCCATTGTAGGGCAATGGGATATCGGCAACGTCGAACGTGACCCTCTCAGTCCTGAAGTTTAGCTCGCTGCCAAATGTTACCGGCAGCGTGACCTTCCCCTTCGGCTTGCTCCTTCCCAGGTTGATTCCTTGGAATGTGCCGGTCTCTTCGAGCTCGCTGTCAGGGATTTGGAGTTTCTGGAGTACAGCAGAGGAGATCAGGTTCAAGCCGGCCCCGCCGTCAACTAACATCTTAGTGACCTTGAGGTTGCGGATAGTTGGTGAAACCAACATCGGCAGGCACCCGACCGCAGTTGCGATCAGGGTGGTCCTCAATGTCAAAGATGATAGGCGTGCTGGACCATTTCAGAAGCTTGCGCGATTCGATAGGTGGTTCCACTGCATTGACTTCCCGCGCCCACTGCTTGAGTTGGCGGTGTGAAGTGTGCAGGGAAGCACCGCCGTCAACGCACAAGACCTCTGTGGCTTTCTGAAACTCCTGTTCACTGGTCTCAACATCATCCATGTCTTCGTCGTCGTCATCTTCATCGTTGTCGCGGCCGCGGGGAGGCCTGTCTCCTTGCCGCTGCTTGGCCTTGTCGCGGCGTCCTCCCCGTCCGGTGCGCTTCTTGCCGGATTCTCCAGCACCCCCTTGGGCCCTCTCCTTGTCGCGCCGCTCGTACTCAGCTTTTTGCTGCTGGACAAGCTGCTCGACCTTCTTGCAGCTCTGGAGGTCATGGCCCTTGGTGCGGTGAATCTTGCAGTATCAGTTGTTGGAGCCGTCCTGCTTGTCGGCGGCCGCCACAGCCTGGCAGTGGGTGCATGCGGCAACCTCCTTGCCGGAGCTACTGACCTTGGCTCGCTTGGCGCCGCCGTCGCTGCCGGACTGCTCAATGACCAGCACCTCTTTGTTCTGCTTCTTCCTGTTGTTGCGCCGCCGGTTTTTCTTTGCCGGGGCGGCATCCTCGCTGTCAGATCCCCCTGCTCCAGTGCTTTCTCCGGGGAATTTCCTCCCTTCCTCAGCGCGTGCACACTTGTCGGCCAGGGCATATAGCTCGCTGACATCCCGAATCTTGCACATCGCCATCTCCTCCCGCATCCTGCGGTTACGCACGTTCTGATGGAACGCGCTGATTACCGCGGCAGGGTGGATATTTGGGATGTTGTGCTGTACACGGCTGAACCTCTGGATATACTTGCGCAGGGGCTCTCCTTCCTTCTGGACGAGCAGATGAAGATCACTCTCTTGGCCATGAGGTTTGTGGCCGCCTGTGAAGGCGCCGACAAACTGATGGCATAGATCAGCCCAGGAGGATATGGAGTTGTCCGGCAAGTGCATGAGCTAGGACCTGACGTTGGGCTTGATCACCAACGGGAAGTAGTTGGCAAGGATCTTATCGTCCCGCCCCCCAGCAGCCTGCACCGCGATGGTGTAGATGCTGAGGAACTCCGACGAATGCGACTTGACGTCGTACTTCTCTGGTACATCTGGTTTGAAATTCTTCGTACTGGGCCACTGGACTTGCCGCAGCTCACGAGTGAACGCAGGGCAACCTCCCGCGTACGGCAAGTCGCCTGGTTCCCCTGGCGCATGCATGTCAACAGAGGGCCCAGTGCGCTGGTCTGATTGATGCCGCGCTTCTCTCCGGCGCTCGATGCGAGTACGAGCGTCCTCTTGTTGTCGTTCTTGAAGAACTTGGCGCTGATCGCGACGAGCTCGCGGATCTGATGACGCGGTGGAGTCGCTGTCGAGGTGGACCCGGCGAGTCGGTGATCTTGGCCTTCGGGGTGGAGAGTGCACAGTAGTTGCACCTCCACCAATCTTGTCGTCTCTGGCTCGTGCCTGGATGGCTTGCCGCGGCTGAGACGTGCTCGGCTGCCGTGGAGTGTCACCGTTGGCGAAGCCGATGAGACTCTGGATAGTGCCTCTTCAGTCGTCGATCTTGTCCGCCGCTGGAGGGTAGTCTAGGAGCAGCTGAGCTCGCGCCAAAGCTTCTGCTGCGGTGGCGGGTGGCGGTGGCGAACGGTGCGAGGAGCGGGATATGCTCGGACTTCTAACTACGTTAGAAGGAGCAGTATCTCGTCCAGGAGACCGTGTCTCGCTCGCGCCAGCAGGTTGACATGCATGGTGGTCCTGAGCGCTTCGAGATCCACCAGCTCGATCTTGATCTAGCGAACGCATGGTACTGTGAGTACCATGACGGGCGCGGTGCATGCACGGACACCGAGGTCTTGGAGTGTGCCCGGTCATTGTGGGAGCCGGCTACGCCGCCGATGGGCAGCGCAGCCTTGTCCTGGGACCTGGCAGCACCGTGAGCTCCCTCGTCGACGCGTGTCCTTCCGCCGGCGCCTGCCCCACCAACCGTTTGCTCCAGCGGTGGCTGGCTTGGCGCGAACGGAGCGGCTGCCTCCGAAACTTTCTTCTTCGGCGGCATGTTGATGAAGATGATGAAGATCTAGCTCGCGAGAAAGCCGGATCTGGTTCACACAACTTCGATGCCCCCTACCTGGCGCGCCAAAGATGCCGGGGTGCTGATCCACGGGCACCTATGGGACCGGCGGGTCGGGTCCCTTTTGGTTCGGCGGGGGCGGAGGTCGCGCAAAGAGCAGATCGAGGCGAAGCACGCGGGCGATTTACCCAGGTTCGGGCCGCACGGATGCGTAAAACCCTACTCCTGCTTTGTGGTGTTGTATTGATTTCTAGCTCGGGAGCGCAGAGTGCTACAGTACACACCAGCAGCTAGCAAGACCGAGCGTGAGTGTTCGAACTGGCTCACCCCCCCCCCCCCCCCCCCCCCCCCCCCCCCCCCCCCCCCCGTTGCACACGGGCCTCCTTTTATATGCTCAAGGGGTTACCGACAGGTGGCAACGGAGGTAAAGGGAAAAAATGGAAAGGTGCTGTGGTAGGTATAGCTACCTGTTACAGTGTATCATACCTAACCCTGGCTGCAGGGGACAAGGGCATTAATTGCCCATCTGTGTCGCCTAAACAGTACCGAAAGGGACCGCTAGGGACGCCACCGTTTGCCATGATGGTTATCTTGTCAGCGCCTGCTTGCCACCGCGCACCCCTAGCTGCACGGCCTCCTGCCACATGTGCTTGGGAGGGTCCTAGAGCGACACGTTGGCGGGTGTGCTGGAGTGCGGGCACGAAGTGGAGGTTTCCCGCGGCAAGCTCCTTGCCGCGGTCGTCGTCTTGTCGTGTTCGGGAGCTTGTCGCTCACCGGGCCTTGCCGGGACGCGTGGTGCGTCGCGGCAAGTTTTCTTGGTATGCCTTGAGTGGCCTTCCCGGCAAGCTCCTCTTGCCGGGGTCTTGTCTTCTTGACTTGGACACTTTGTTCTTGAACGGCTCCAAAGGAACCACGGAGGATCTTGGCGGTCGCCCGGCAAGCCTTGCCACGGGATGCTGCGACTGCCCGTGCACAAGTTCGGGATACTAGGGTACCCCTACTCTAGTACACCGACATCCACATATCCCCAAACGATCGGGGACGGAGCCAAAAACCTAATTCCACCACCGCAACTTTCTGTATCCACGAGGTCCCACCTTGGGGCCTGTTCCGGAGCTCCGCCGGAGGGGCGTCGATCACGGAGGGCTTCTACATCGTCATCCAAGCCCCTCCGATGAAGTGTGAGTAGTTTACTTCAGACCTACGGGTCCATAGCTAGTAGCTAGATAGCTTCTTCTCTCTTTTTGGATCTCAATACAATGTTCTCCCCCTCTCTTGTGGAGATCTATTCGATGTAATCTTCTTTTTGCGGCGTGTTTGTTGAGACCGATGAATTGTGGGTTTATGATCCAGTCTATCTATGGATAATATTTCAATCTTCTCTGAATTCTTTTATGTATGATTGGTTATCTTTGCAAGACTCTTCGAATTATCAGTTTGGTTTGGCCTACTAGATTGGTTGTTCTTGCCATGGGAGAAGTGCTTAGCTTTGGGTTCAATCTTGCGGTGTCCTTTCCCAGTGACAGGAGGGGCAGCAAGGCACGTATTGTATTGTTTCCATCGAGGATAACAAGATGGGGTTTTTATTATATTGCATGAAATTATCCCTCTACATCATGTCATCTTGCTTAAGGCGTTACTCTGTTTTTAACTTAATACTCTAGTTGCATGCTGGATAGCGGTCGATGAGTGGAGTAGTAGTAGATGCAGGCAGGATTCGGTCTACTTGTCTTGGACGTGATGCCTATATACATGATCATACCTATATATATTCTCATAACTATGCTCAATTCTATGAATTGCTCAACAGTAATTCGTTCACCCACCATAAAATACCTATGCTCTTGAGAGAAGCCACTAGTGAAACCTACGGCCCCCGGGTCTCTTTCTCATCATATCAATCTCCATCACTTTATTATTGCTTTGCTTTCACTTTATTTACTTTGCATCTTTATACCAAAAATACAAAAAATATTATTTATCATCTCTATCAGATCTCACTTTCGTCAGTGATCGTGAAGGGATTGACAACCCCTAAGCGCGTTGGTGCATTGAGCTATTGTTTTTGTGTAGGTACGAGGGACTTGAGCATAGCCTCCTACTGGATTGATACCTTGGTTCTCAAAAATTGAGGGAAATACTTACGCTACTCTGCTGCATCATCCCTTCCTGTTCGGGGAAATCCAACGTAGTGCTCAAGAGGTAGCAGGGTGTACTCGAGGTTGAACCCGACCACCTTGTACTTCTCGGCAAGCAACAGCTCGATGATGTGGATGGAGTGCTCCACCCAGACCGGGTCGTTGGTGTACACCACCGAGAGGTCCATGAACCTTCTATGGGTGTCCACCACGACATGCATGGTGAACCATTGGAGCTGCGCAGGATACCCTCTAAGAATTTCTCGTGGTGGGTGTGCTTTGCAATGGTGGGGCGCGATTGAAAGGTTGGCCGCTGTAATAAATGGGGGCCGACCGACCTGTAATCGTCATGTATTGTCACGACGTTAATAGCGGAGGATTCCAGTGCACGCTTGACAACACTGCACCGCACGCGTGTGCTTGAAGGGGCACCAAATGTATCGTCGGTGAGCCTGTTCCCGCGCTACCGCGCATTTTACCGAGCAAGGTTCCCGCCTGGCTAGTTTGGCCACGCATCGGCTAGAAGAGGGACAAATCGTGGGCGTTTATTGGGAAAAAGCTTTGTAAAAACGAAGTGTGTGGAATGACTTCGGTCATAAGTTTACCCGTGGGTGATAAGACACTCGAGTGCGATAATTATTTATGCGCTCTACAGGGCACACGATGGAAGAAACCAACTATGTGCAATAACGTCGAAGATCGCAATCGATTTAGCTATACAGATCGTGTGCTGTGAGATTGACAAGGTAAACAGATTCGATAATGGTTCATAAAATCTAAGACCATTGCATATTAAGGTCAAAATAGTGCTACCAATATACGAGTCTCATACGATGCCATTTCAACGATTGTACCACAAAAGCTCAAAATATTACAAGGTTCAAATTCCAGAGTTATATGTCTCAAATTCGAAGATTACAAGGTTCAAACTGATATTAGAAATGAAATTCAGCTCATCAAGTGCAAACGCTCGCGCTGATCCGCTGAACATGGATATCAGAGAGGTTCAAACTAATATTACCACTTCTAAGTCTGGTTTCGAAACCTCACAATTTTTGCAAAGGGGTCAGCCACTGAGAAGTCATGTATGGGGTTGACACGATGACTTCCGATTACTCTATCATCTGAAGTTCCAAAATTAAATTCAGCATTTTTGGAGCCTATACCATTCTGCCGCAGGCGCCGACGCTGACAACAAACCATTAATTTTTGCAGAATAAATGTAGGGAAAACCTCATTTGGTTCAGCACCCTTGCTTTGAGAACAAAGAACCTGGTGAATATAATATCCGGTAAGGTCCCTCGGTAGGAGTTCAAAGTAATTTCTGAGAGACGCAGATCTAGGTATTCGATGTGATTGTTATATTGTATCATATTATCCACCACTGGGCCTAATCTTATCTACAAAAGAAGAAAATGTGTTAATGCCTACATGTAGTTTTGAACATTACTACAGGCCTATTTGGTTTGCAGGATTTGTAAAATGCACTAACATGCCATCTTTGATCTAACATGATTAACATGGGCATTTGATTACATTCTAGAAAAATGTATCCTTCTTCACAAGAGGTTGGAGTGGATGAAAAGTTCCCTAAGAAAACTAGTACAGATGAATCCAAAGGAGAAAATGCTTATTGATTGTAACCATATGGGGGGGTGGAACATGTATGTACAGAAATCCTCCAAAAGAATCCTTCAGAAATCGTAGTACATTGTCATTGTTAACTTGGAAAAGGGTGTCACAAATTGAACTTCCTTATGGTAAACATTTAACAGGAAAGGAACATCACCTCGATATATAGCTTCTCCAGGCACGGAAAGCATCTCAGGAAACTGACAACTTGCTCTAGGTTGGGGCCGATAGATTCTAGTGCCAAGACCTTCACTGTGCGCAGTTTCGGGGTCAAGCTTGTCGGAATCATTTTCTGAATGATAGACGAACAAGCGTCTTCAAAATTAGAAATAATGTTAATTTGTAGAAGGAGAGGTAGAAGGCGGCTATTGTACCTGAACGTGTGTGGATCCAATAACAAGTTCGGAGTATTTGTCAGACAATTAGCCCACCAATGTTAATTTCGGCGCAGAAATGACATTGATTCTTGTTGGACCTTTTTGATCAACTACAAGTAATCTCTCAAGTGCAGGTGTGTCCTCAATTACCATACCGTGGTACACATCTTGTGATGTCTTCTTGCCGCACCAGCAACACACATAAATAGTCCGAAGAGTCATGGAGGTGATGTGGAAGGTACTCAACCCATTGATCGCCTGAAGACAAAGGTACTCGAGTGCAGTACCGCCGCGGAGTAGGCGCTCCATGTCACCGTTTGAGAGGCAGACGACGAAGAGCTCGAGGTGCTTCAGTCATGGTAGAATAAGAGTGGGCGCGTCATTAGGGGGGGGGATGGTGATGTCTACTAGCTACACAACTTTATTCTTGTGGACACGTGTTGGGCCTCCAAGCGTAGAGTTTTGTAGGACAGTAGCAATTTTCCCTCAAGTGGATGACCTAAGGTTTACCAATCTGTGAGAGGTGTAGGATGAAGATGGTCTCTCACAAACGACCCTGCAACCAAATACAAGAAATCTCTTGTGTCCCCAAAACACCCAATACAATGGCAAATTGTATAGGTGCACTAATTCGGCGAAGAGATGGTGAGTGTAATACAAATGGTAGAAATGTACTTTTATAATCTGAATTAATAAAAACAGTAAGGTAGCAAATAGTAAACGGGCACAAAAAATGGTATTGCAATGCTTAAAAACAAGGCCTAGGGTCCCTACTTTCACTAGTGCAATCTCTCAACAATGCTAACATAGTTGGATCATATGATTATCCCTCAAAGTGTAACGAAGAATCACTCCCGAATTCCTATTAGTGGAGAGCAAAAGATAGGAATTGTTTATAGGGTACTTAACCATCTCAAAGCTATTATTTCCGTTTGATCTATTCAAGAGTTCATACTAAAATAACGCAAAGCTATTTTTTCCATTCGATCTATCCTATAGTTCGTACTAGAATAACACCAAAGCATATTCATATTCATAATACTCAATCCACACAGAGAACTACAAGAGTGCCCCAAGATTTCTACTGGAGAAACAAGGAGAAGAACGTGCATCAACCCCTATGCATAGATTACCCCAATGTCACCGGGGGAATCCGCAAGTTGAGTGCCAAAACATATATCAAGTGAATCAATACGATACCCTATTGTCACCACGAGTGTTCAATTGCAAGACATATATCAAGTGTTCTCAAATCCATAAAAGTATTCAATCCGATAACCACGAAATCTCAAACGGGAAAACACAATTCATCACAACAAGATAGAGAGGGGAAAACACCATATGATCCGACTATATTAACAAAGCCCACAATACATCAAGATGGTAACGTCTCAAGAACATGAGAGAGAGAGAGAGAGATTAAACACATAGCTACTGGTACAAACCCTCAGCCCCAAGGGTGGACTACTCCCTCCTCATCGTGGTGGCCGCCGGGATGATGAAGATGGCCACCGGAGATGATTCCCCCCTCTGGCAGGGTGCTAGAATGGGTCTAGATTGGTTTTCGATGGCTACGGAACACTACAGCGGTGGAACTTCTGATCTAGGTCAACCCCGAAGGGTTTTGGGATATTTGGGAATTTATAGTGCAAAGAAGATGCATGGGAGGCCACCGAGGTGGGAAGAACCCACCTGGGTGCGCCAGGGGCCCTGGCGTGCCCTGCTGGGTTGTGCCCCCCCCCGGGCACCCCCAGGTGCTGCTCTGGCTCATCGGGAGTCTTCTAGCCCATAAAAATCCACAAAAAGTTTCGCGGTGTTTGGACTCCGTTTAATATTGATTTTTTGCGATGTAAAAACAAGCAAAAAACAGCAACTGGCACTGGGCACTGGGTCAATAGTTTAGTCCCAAAAAATGATATAAAGTTGCTATAAAATGATTGTAAAACACTCAAGATGATAAAATAACAGCATGAATACTTCATAAATTATAGATAAGCTGGAGACGTATCAAATGGCAGTTTCTGAACTTGGTGTCGCGCAGCGTGGGCGCGAGGCGGAGTGCGGACGTTGGCAGCGACCGCATATGCCCATCATCAAAAGTGAGCTCATCGAGCTGATCTAGGGCGAGGGATCAGAACCGGTCGTCAGGCTTGGCTCGGTCCTTACCGTTGGAACGGAACTTGCCCATGCCAAGGCCTCTCGTTAGGCCAAGGTGACTGCCGAGGATCTTGGAGAACGCATCCAAGATTTTGCGATAGCCATGGCAGAGATCGTGGGTGTCGATGAGGTTGAGAGGGCTGGACTTCCATAGGGGGCGCCACCACCGGGAAAGGATGGAGGAGGGAGATGATGACTGTCAACATATCATCGGGGAGGCTGCCGATGAAGTCTAGGCCTGCTGGAGTCGCTTGCGGTTCTAGCTCTCCCCGCCTCCGCTTGTTGGCAGCCCCGTTCTCCACCTCCGGAGTCTCCTTGTCAGTGGCACTTTCTGATAGAAATGGGAGTACGGAGAATATTTAGTTAAAACAAGGCAATATAAAAGTGTATTGGTAGCTAGAAGTTATTAGGTAGGAATATAGTAAGAAAAGGTAATAATAGTTGGTTTCTTAAATATTACACAATTCATTTGACATTGCTCGGTATGTCAACATGCAGATAGTTGAAAAGAAAACAGACTTCGCACAAAGTCTGGACGGATGATTTTCTCGGGGAAGTTAGCATATATCTCATGACCAGGCCCTTTTATGTGCAGTGCAATTTTAGTGCCAGCTTTCAGTACATAAAACTTAGAAATTTCTTTCCAAAAGCCAGTGCTAAAATATGGGTCACCACATTCATCAAGTCATACAGTAGCAACGATTGTAAATCCATGGTTTGTGTGCAGTATGACATTCGTGCAGTCTTGATCTATGTAAAGGGAAAGATTGTGCACTACATTATCTGTAGCATAGCAAGGGATGCACTGCAGAAAATGCTAGGATTGTTAAAGAAAATATGGTAACATGCAAATATGGGCCCAAATTGAATGAACTATACAGCAGTTGAAATCGAAGGACAAAAATCTATAATTAAACAGATAGAGTAAACATGATTTCATGGAAATATGAGAGTAATCGAAAGAACAATACATCATTAATTTGCCTAATATAGAAAGAAGAGGGGGAAATCCCCTTTGACGTATATGGTGCATGTGGCACCTTTTATTCAAATGTAGCAATATTTAGAATATGTTCTGGAAAGTAGGCCATGCCAACCGATTTAGGGTGAGATTGAACATATCGCACGCGTCCTCAAGTTATCTTGTACGGTGAGACAAAATATCTAGCGGAGGTCGGAAAGTCCTGATGTGTCGGCGCACTATACATTCTATGAATGAAAGAAAACCCTCAAAACATCTCAAATAAAGATGAATTCATGGCGATTTCTGCCGGGTGATTAAAGAAGGCAGATGAACTGGGATAAGAGATGAGATAATATCTCATTAAATTAGTTACCTTGTCGTCCATGAGAAAGAGCCCTCAATACGGCAGATTCCCCAACCGAGCGGAGCTGGGTTGATCACGAGCAGCGTCGAGAAAGTCGATGGCGATAGGCGGCGGCAAGTGGAAGTGGCGAAATGCAGTGGGATTTGCCGAAAGCCCGGCGGCGTCGGTAGGTGTCGAGCTAAGCGTTTACCGCCGCAATAGGAAGTGCCATGGCATATATGTGGAGGAGCTTGTGCGGGTGTGAATGGGGGCCAGAGGGGGTGGCAGGCCGGGTGACGGTTTTTGTGATGTGGGGATGGTGAGGGTTTTCATTTTTCTTTTTTGAATTGGATGGTGAGGGTTTTCTGTCCTACAAAGAATTTTGGAGGCGACGGTTTGCTAGAGCAAACCGTGTGTGATTGACGGAACAGGCAAAATGGAAGTCATTGCACACGGTTCCAATTATGGGAACCGTGTGTGATTGACGTACTAACTCCGTACTGGTTTATTGGGCTCCCTTTGTAATGTTTACCAAATTTTGACCAAATATTTAACTAAGAAATGTTTATGCATGTCACCAAAAATTATATCATTGAACACTATGCTCAAATACCCATCCAACGATATAATTTTTGCTGACCTGCACTAACATTTTGTCAGTTAAACCTTTGGTCAAAATTTAACACAAATTACAAAGGGGACCAATAAACCAAGACGGGGTAGATTCCATCGACCGAACTGGTTGCATCCATATCCCACGGTTAGACATAAGTAAACATAGATTAAACATACTCAGACATAGATAATAAGCATACACGTACATAAGCATAGTTCAACCATAAGTACATAGTTCAACCATCATTAAGCATACTCAAGCGTACATAGTTCGATCCATCCCAGATCTCATCTCACATGCCGACATGATCCTGAAGCTTCTCCAGGTACTCGGCATACGCGTTGGGCGTCACCCTGCGAGAATACTTCTACTTGAAGGAGCCAATGGCCCGTCCTCTTGCATGCGCCAGAACACTTAGATATGTGTCATGAAGATTATGGTTGCAAAATGGCCATCGATAGCTGCCATTCCAGGTCCTAATACGCCTGTTATGCATTCTCGCATAAAGTTCACTCAGGATTTTCCTCTTGTACCTCCTCTGGACATCTTCATCCTCACTATACACATCGTTAGACAGCACTTATACAAATAGTAAAACAAATTTGGCATCAAATCAATGATTACATGCCATGAAGTAGGATTAGGAATTTAGGGCTATTTATTTATACATATCCAGAGATTATGGTTTGATTTTTAACCACAGTCGTCTATGTACAGACCAATCTTGAAGAAAATAATGGCACAAACATATGTAGGTCATTCAAGATCAATTGTCAAGTCCTGGTTAGGAATTATTAGCACGAACACTAACCCTAGTCGGATTACTAGCAGAAATCATTTGCACCGATGAAACAACTAATCACTTATCACTTGTACCATTCAAACAATCAATACACTACACGGATCTAACGAAACTTACCCAGATTTCATGGATTGGGAGAACATAACCATAGGATTTCTATTCCAAAAAGGGGGGGCAGGAGTAACCAGAGAAACCCTATGAACTATTTGACACATAAATGGGTATAGATGACTAACCAGCTGCCCGTCATCATCGGAGTCGTTGCCGGAGTGGTCGTCGGAGTCATCGCCGGAGTTGTCGTCGGAGTCGTCGCTGGGGTCGTCACCAGAGTCGGTGTGGAACTCCGCCTCCGGTTGTGGAAGCAGGATGACGTCAGGCTGCAGCGCTAACTCACCGGCGGTGACGGCAACCTCCATCTCCACGCCATGCTCTGGTGCTTTAGCAGCCCTAGCATCACCACTCCCTCCGATGGAGCACTTCGACGGTATCCTCATACACTGACGGCTTTGAGGACTGAGAGCAGCGTTGAGGATACAAGCAGAGAGAGAGAGGATTATGTGTGTGTGGCGAGGATGGGTGGTGCGGCCGCTCGGACGCACCATTAATATGGAGTAGTGGGAGTTGTGGGAGAGAGGCAGGCGGCGGTCAAACCGATGGCTCGCCTCCCCGGTGAGCCTGCGCACCGGATTGCTGGCATGCCTACCAAAGTTTCACACAACTACTCACATGCCTCCCAATGACACTGCGCAGCGAGCACGCCTCCGTTAATTCACACACCCGCACGCACGCCTCCCCGTCTGCCTGCGCAGCGGACTGCTCGCATGCATCCCATCAACTCACGCATGCTCGCACGGCACACGGATCGCGCAGCGGCATGTATATTGTTTTTCTATTTGGGTGATTAATGACGCCGCTTTATTGCTTAACCGAAGCATGTCACGTATCCATTGTTGGTCTAACGCTCATGTTTCGAATAAGTAATCCGTTTTGGATATTAGTTCCCAATTATTAATAATCTCCTGCTTGTAATTAAATAAAGATTACATCAAAACTGGTCTCCAATTTGACAAAAAAGTACAATGCCACATTGTATTAGTGTCCATATGACAACACGATAAGTTTCATGAACTTCAAATAAGTTTTGGATGCACTAGAATTTAAAAATCAAGATTCTCAATATTTGAAATTTGTTGCACGGGGAGTAAACATGCACCTAGTGAGACACATGTGTGTTTGCAATCCATTCAGGTGCACTGTCATGTGTGCATGTAGCTCAAATTTGATTTTTACACATTATACCCGTACAAAATCAATCAATTAATGTAGTAAAACGTCTTAATGATCTCTGTGATTTCTTTGAAATTAAAACGTCCCTCCTTTGGTTACATATGTTCACCGCGGGATAATTAATTTAAGGTGCATCATAGTGCGGTGGATTCCCGGTGTGTGTTTGGGTGTGTGCGTCTGGAGGTGGGCAGTACACTACGAGTTGTGACCCACCGTGTGGGTTGGCCGTATTGTTAGGCAGGCCGATGCCACATCAAAGTCGTGACATCGTTATGTAAAACATTACACGGCCTTTCATACATGCAGTCGATGGTTATCATAAACGACACTCGATACTCGCGTGTGACGCTTTTTGTGGGTCCGCGAGCTCGTCGTCCATCACTTTGACGAACAGCCGGCAGTGAGGTTAGTTTGACCAGGAAGGTAGAATCTTTTTTGTTTGTGTTATGGTGGTATATACACTACAAAAAAAGACACATCCGTGACATTTTGGGCCGAACGAATTTTTTTTCTGTCATACATATGACACTTCCATGACGATAATTGTGACAAAACCCGGTATCATCATAGATGTGGTGGGCTCCTACTTCTATGATAAAAAATCATGACAGAAAATGGGCTTTTCGTCCTGGGCGGGCCGGAGACGCAGCTGCATGACATTCTTTGGGCCGTCCATGATGAAAAAAACCGTGGTAGAAGCGAGGGCGAGGAAAATTTCGGGGAGTTCCCGGTTACGGTGGGAGGTCGGGGGCCGAGCGATGCACGTTTCTCTCGTACACGTACGCGCGTGTGTGCGAAGCGTTGGCTCTAACTGAACCCGTGCGAGGCGTTGGGCTCTAACTGAACCCGAGCGATTGCACTGCAGGCTACGCGTTACTGAACCCGAGCGATCGATCGATGGCTGTTAAGTGAACCCGATCGAGCGATTCCTTCGCTACTACTACTAACTGAAGCCAATCGATGCTGCATCTGGGATGAACAGTTAGCGTTGTTGGGGGGGGGGGTTGGATGAACAGTGAGCGGTGGCGTTGCCTCTGGATGAACAGGACCCCGTGGTGTGGTGGAGGGCTGGATGAACAGTAGATGATGGAGGGGCGCCCGTGGAGGGGCGGTTGAACAGGACCCCGTCGTGTGGAGAGCTGGATGAACAGTAGACGGTGGAGGGGTGCCCATGG
Source organism: Triticum urartu (assembly GCF_003073215.2). Taxonomy (NCBI): domain Eukaryota; kingdom Viridiplantae; phylum Streptophyta; class Magnoliopsida; order Poales; family Poaceae; genus Triticum; species Triticum urartu. The sequence continues at coordinate 65,212,065 of NC_053023.1, read as the reverse complement.
AGGGGTGGTTGAACAGTAGCCGGTGGAGTAGCGCGCGGTGGAGGCTGGATGAACAGGAGCCCGTGGAGGCTGGAGGAGGTCGACGGTAGCCCGTGGAGGCTGGAGGAGGTCGACGGTGGAGATGAACAGTATCCCATGGAGTCCCATTTTGCGGTACGCCACATCCCTCCCGATGAACAGGACCCCCGTTTCGACCGTAGCGCTCCAACACAAGTCTGTTTCGTCCGTTTTGCGGGATGCCACACCCCTCCCGATCAACAGGACCCCCGTTTCGGCCGTAGGAGGTCTGTTTCGTCCGTTTTGCGATACGCCACACCCCTCCCGATCAACAGGACCCCCGTTTCAACCGTAGGAGGTCCGTTTCCTCCGTTTTGCAGTACGCCAGACCCCTCCCGATCAATAGGACCCCGTTCCGAATGTAGAAGGTTCGTTTCCTCCGTTGTCCGGTACACCAGCCCTCGTTTCCATCGCCTGTTCCGTCCAAGCCCTCCCGATGAACACGACCACGCATTCCCTTCTGACCCAGCCGGTTGGCTCCCACGCATTCCGTTGCCTCCCAATAAACATGACGCATTCTGTTGCCTCCCCATGAACACGACGCATTCCGTTGCTTCCCCATGAACACGACGACGACGCTGTTTCTCCGTTCCGACCCAGCCATGTACACGAGCCCTGGTCGTACGTATGCGCGAGTAGGCGTTCGAGACCCCGCCCATTTGTACACAGACGTGGCCGTATTTTCTTTCTTGCACCCTGGCCGTTGTACGTACGTGTACATGCTACGTGCGCGCCTCTACTATGACACGTACGCGCCTCTACATCCACCAGTATATATGTATGTACACGTTCGCGACCAGAATGACAACGCTACATACGCTTCGACCAGGTGGGTCCCGACTGTCAGGCACTTCCTTGCCTGCGAAGATGTAGCTGGTGGGTCCCAGCAGTCAGGGGGCGAATCACTTTTTTTGCCCGGACGCACTTCCTTGCGTGCGGAAATGTAGCTGGTGGGTCCCAGCAGTCAGGGGCAAACATTTTTTTCGCGAAATACGGTGGCCCGTCCGGTGGGTCCCCGCTGTCAGGTGGATGAATAATTATTTTGCATGTAATAAGGAGGCACTTCCTTGCTGCGGCTGTGGACCCAGCTGCCAGCCTCTCCACGTACAGTCCACGTCCGATGGAAGCCGTTCCTTGATCACGCCACGCCGAGAGCACAAGGGCGGTGGACGATGGCGAGGCCTAGGAAGGGGACGACACGGAGCTAGGGAAGACGTGACAGTAGATGCCCACGCGTAGAGGAGTACGAGGGTTCACTGGTTCGCTGCGGTGTGAGGCTTTCGTTGCCACAGAATAACAGGGGGTGTGGGTGATTAGAGGGATGGCCTGGCCAGCGATGAGAGTAGTAGGGGGCGGTGAGGCCTCCGCCGCATCGCAGCCAGCCACGGGAGGCAGGAGCACGAGGCACGACCGGCGCTGGTTTGGGCGGCTGGAGCAAGAAGACCAGAGGTTGAAGAAGCACTATGGCCGTTGGATGGACATCGTACGGTCACTAGTGCTAGAATCGTGCATATTGACTAGGTTCACACAGCCCTCTGTCCCCGTCAACTTAGTAGGCCCACAAGTCAGCCTGCCACTATACTGGGTCCCATCTAACAGGGGGAGTATTCATTTTTTTGTGCGTAATAAGGAGGCACTTCCTTGCGTGCGAAGATATAGCTGGTCGGTCCGAGCTGTCAGCGGTGGTAGCATTTTTTTCGCGAAATACAGAGGCCCTTTTGGTGGGTCCCTGATGTCAGGTGGAGGAATCATTATTTTGCGCGTAATAAGGAGGCATTTCCTAGCGTGCGGCCGTGGACCCAGCTGTCGGCCTCTCCACGTACAGTCCACTTCAGATGCATGTCGGTCATTAACCACGTTGACCTGACCACACCGAGTGCACCAGGGCGGTGGACGACGGTGAGGCCTAGGAAGGGAACGACACGGAGCCAGGGAAGACTTGGCAGTTGTTTCCCACGCGGAGGGGAGTACGACTGTACGAGGGTTTATTGGTTTGTCTGCCGTCGCCGCAGAATAACACCAGGTGTGCGTGAGTAGTGGGATGGCTAGGCCAGCGATGGGAGTATGGTGGGGCGGTGAGGCCTGCGCGGTAGCACAGCCAGCTGCGGGGAGGAAGGAGCAGGCAGTCCCGCCGGCGCTTGTTTGAGCGGTTGGAGCAGGAAGAGCAGAGATTGAAGAAGCACAACGACCGTTCGATGGACATCCAATAGTCACTGCTTGTGCGTCAACCTTTTTTTAGGAAAGCCTCAAATCTATGGAAAACAACATACAACCCATCTGCCATTATTTCTAATAATTTACAGCCCATTTGCTAATTCCTAAGATTTTTTTGGAGCCCATATTCTTTTTGTTAGCATTACAGCCCATATTGTGGCCACGGTTAAAAAATTGTACGAAATTTTGCATATTTCGGTGCGGTCCGAACTGTTTTTAATCCCGAAATTTTGACTCACATTCAAACTGATTTTAAAAATAAATGTATATCAATATAAATTCCAACAAATTCTCCACACATAAAAATTAATGTAATTTAAAATCTTGAAATGAAAAAAAGTTATTTGAAACTAATTGCTGGTTTGATGTGTTTTAAAAATGTACAGCCCATTTCTCATTACTGATAGGCCATTTTCTCAGCCAGCCGAATGAAGCTCTCCTCGCCTTGAAAGCTTTGCAGCCCAACAGCCCTAACAAAGCGACTTACTTGGCAAATCACAAAAAAACTATGCTGTGGCCATGGACCCAGCTATCAGCCTCTCAACATACAGTACTCTTCCGATGGAAGTCGGTCGTTGACCACATTGACCACGCCGTGCCGAGAGCACCAAGGCGGTGGACGACGGCGAGGCCTAGGAAGGGGACGACGTGGAGTCGGGGAAAATGCGGCAGTGGATGCCCACGCGGAGAGGAGTACGAGGGTTCACTGGTTCGGCTGCGGCGTGAGGCTGCCGTCGCCGCAGAATAACAAGGGGTGTGGGTGAGTAGAGGGATACCCTGGGCCAGCGGTGGGAGTAGTAGGGGGCGGTGAGGCCTCCGCGGCATCACAGCCGGCCACGAGAGGCAGGAGCACGCGGCACGACCGGCGCAACTTTGGGCGGCTGGAGCAAGAAGACCAGAGGTTAAAGAAGCACTATGGCTGTTGGATGGACATCGTATGGTCACTGGAGCTAGAATCGTTCACATTGACTAAGTTGACAAATCCCTCCGTCCTCGTCAAATTAGCTGGCCCACAAGTCAGCCACCCACTATGGTGGGTCCCAGCTAGCAGGGGGTATTCATTTTTTGGTGCGTAATAAGGAGGCACTTCCTTGCGTGCGAAGATATAGCTGGTGGGTCCGACCTGTCTGTGGGGGGAACATTTTTTTCATGAAATACAGAAGCCCTTCCCATGTACAGTGCACGTACAGTGCGTAATAAGGAGGAACTTTCCTTGTGTGTGACCATGGACCTTGTGGGTCCTAGCCGTCAAGCTCTCCACGTACAGTCCTCTTCCGATGACTCACGTATGTTGACCACGCCGCACAGAGCGCATCGAGGCGGTGGATGACGGCGAGGCCCCAGACTGGAACGACCCGAAGATGGGGAAGATGCGGCAGTGGAGTTGCAGACGGAGAGGAGTGGGAAACTTGACTGGTTCGGGTGCGAGGTGGGCCTACACTCGGCAGAGAATAATAGGAGGTGCGGACTGGAGGGATGGCCTGGCCGTCGGCGGGGTAGCATTTCGCTGAGGAGCGCAAAACAACGCCGCCTGATGCCGAAGGCTGGAGCAGGCGGTTCCACCAGTGCTAGGGGAAGAAGACGAGAGATTGAAGAAGAATGCCGGCCGTTGGATGTAAATCCAAGGCTTCGACCTACTGGCCCACATATCAGCCAGTCCGTTTGTTTTTTTATTCCATTTGGTGGGCTGGGTGAAACAATGATGTAGCATCTATGCAGCCCGTTTAAATCTCATTTGCATTTTTCTCGAAATCCGCGGACTTGCTGGGCTGGGTGAAAATATCATGTTGGGCTAGACGGAGAAATGTTATAAAAACATAAACACATGATTGCACGTCAGTAAAATCTTTGCAAGCTTATGTACGCAATCACTAGGAGTTAACTTGCCAAGTTATATATAAACAATTATTATTATTATTTTGTAAGAACTTTCAACTTACAAAATAAAATATCATTTTAATTTGATGAGTTAATAGTATGTGGGGTATTATTATTTTTTAGGCTAGACGTGGGACAATTGAGTTGGTTCTAGGGCAAAGTACTGGGAGAAAACTCAATTTATATCGAAAAAGAAGTGGGAGAAAATTCAGAGACCTGCTGGGTCCACCTGAGGAGGAGAATATGTTGGGAGGAAGGAGATTCAAAGCAGGCAGCCGAGTGAACTAGTTTTTTTTACGGACAAGTGAACTAGTTTACATACATAAGCTAATAGCCACTAAAAAGAGCAATCAGGTTAATGGGTTCTTAAAAGAAATATTTCGGACAAAACAGATAATTACGACACATAGGCTAATGCATGAAACACTCAGATGATAAAGGTGCTTATAAACAGATAAAGTACAACATCTAGACCTTCCTGGCATGCTTGATCATGACGCTGCGGCTGTCAGTGTACTCGTCGGTTATGGGAAGCAGACACGCCCTCATTTCCAAGATCTGCCTGTACATGTCGTAGCATGCGTATGCATCCTTTGCCGCGTAGGTTATGTAGGCTAGATTCAGAGGTACCTCCCACGTGTTCAGGTTGTCTTCTTTCATGTTGGCGTATCAGGGGTCGATGATGGTCTCAGCGAGGTCAACCATGGAGTCCTTCTCCTGCCCGTTGCTGATGATCTCGTATTGCTTCTGGATGTCGACAAGCTTGTTGCACCAGATGGCCGAATCATCGCGTTCTTCCTTCTCTCCACCGTAGCGAAGGTCCAGTCGGTACTGCTGATGAAACGGGCGAATGCTCCAGAACCAGGTGCAGCCACAGGACTGAGGCGAGGAAGAGCTTCACTGAGTCCGTATCATTGGTGTACATCACATTCAACTTGGTGCAGCCATAGGACTGAACAGCGAACTCAAAGGGGAACTCCTTGCTGAAGTCCATATCCAGCAGGCTAACCCCTTGGATCGCCATTGGAGTCTCTTCGAGTGAACGAGTGTGTAGGCGGTGGCAGCAGTTCGTTTTTTAGCTCTTGGGGAACATAATTCAACAGTAGGCTGAGTGTGTACAGGCGACAACAGTAACTACCCCTCCCTCGTCCGCTGCACGCCCGGCAGAAGATGCACCCTCGGCCACACGTCGGTTCACGAGTGGGTCTGTATTGGTACTGTAATAACAGGAGTTAGTGGTCACTTTACGTAAATTTAATTAGCTTTAATAGAAATTTATACTTAAAACAAGCAATGCATTCGCTCGTTCTATCAGTGCCATAGGATCAACATGCACAACAATTAGAATTATTATTCTCAGGACGCACACAATCAGCACATTTGTCGCACTTTCACAAAGATAATACTACCAAGTTTGAACTGTTTGTTATGGTTGTTGTACTCTGCATCATCATGATGTGATTCCTAGCTTGCAAGATTCAGAACCAACAAATAAGATCCAAATAATAAGTACAACAAAGATGCCTACACATCTCATTGATTCCCAGCTTGCAAGGTTCAGAACCAACAAATAAGATCCAAATAATAAGTACAACAAAGATGCCTACACATCTCATTGATTCCCAGCTTGCAAGATTCAGAACCAATAAATAAGATTCAAATAATAGGTACAACAAAGATGCCTACACATCTCACTGATTCCCAGCTTGCAAGATTCAGAACCAACCCATTAGAGCCTTTTGATAAAGTGAATATCGGGATTAAATCCATCTTGGCTAGCCATGTCATACAATCGAAGAACTTGGCGAATGCTCTTGACAGTCACAACATCTGTAGTTGAGTATTCCTGTTTGCACAGCATGTTTGCACAACACAAACAAGGAGATAGGAGAGCATGATTTTGCTATAAAAGCGGCCTCCTTGAACTCAACCTCCAGCTCTACTTGGATGTGGTCTGCCTGGAGTTCCATGATTCAATTCATGCGCCTTTTTTTGCAGTTCACCTAAAATGAAGCAAAGATTGCATCATTAAACTAGCAAGAAGTACTTGCTCTTGTGAGCTGGCAGGTTCTTCTTTAGTAGTTGCACTAAAATTGAGGAACATTAAGGTTGGCTGTCCGGCTCATGTAAGGTGCAACTATAATTTTCTTATCCTTTTGTGCAGTTCCACTAAAATAAAGTGCCATTGTCGTGACAGTGACGGCTCCATCTTGCAAAGGCTAATAAAATGTTGCACGAGATTACCAGCAGAACTTGACGGAGATTTTGGAAACTCCAATCACCATTTTATGCAGTTCCATCAAAATTGAGAGATGTTGCCCACGTGACATTTTAGTTGAATTGCATAAGACACTCATTCCAAAAAAAGTGTTTTGTGCAGTTCACCAAAAGGTCACAATAGCAACAAGGTGAAATGGATATCCCTATCTTCACAAAAAGATAGAAAGTAAACAGTTGCTGGTCAATAAGAATATACGAAACATATACAAAATGAAAAGAAGCATCTTAATTATGTTCATGGCAATCACGCAAGGACAGTAGAAATTTTAAAACGTCAGCAATGCTTCATGTTACCAGAAGCATTACGATCAACAATTAGATTCCTCACATATGGGATTACTTTAATGGTGGCATTGCTTGTTTACCAGACACAGTAAATCAACAGCAGCTAAAGAGTTGGTTTAAGGGCATGGGACCGTGGGGACACCAGGACACTCAGCAGCGTAAAGGAGCAACTTACTTATCATACTGGGGAAAACAGCAGGAGTGACATTTGTAACATAGTTTAATTGCATCTTATCACTGGAGGCATTAGATTAACAATAACACTGGTTAGACATGTCCCTAACGTAACAGTGTGATCGCTTCATTTTACATGCGCCCTTACATTAACAACAACAAAAGGATGGTATAAGGACATGCGATAGTGGACGCATCAGCACAATGTACCTACAAGGAGGCATAAAGTGGTGATGCCGAGTTTGTTCATGCTATGTGAGGGCAGCAAACCTAATCCTGGAGACCTTGTACTATGTGAGGGCAGCAAATCTAATCCTGGAGACCTTTTACTACATGAGGGCAGCAAATCTAATCCTGGAGACCTTGTACTATGTGAGGGCAGCAAATCTAATCCTGAGACCTTTTACTATGTGAGGGCAGCAAATCTAACCCTGAGACCTTTTACTATGTGAGGGCAGCAAATCTAATCCTGGAGACCTTTTACTATGTGATGGAAGCTAATCTAATCCTGGACATACTCTATTGACTTGTCCACCAACAGCCACTTTCTATCCTTTTTTCAACCAATAATAGATATGTTCCTTATCCAGTTTGTACTGCGTTTTCCCATTATTTCCCTTTTCATCCAAGAGACCCGATTGGGTATCCGGTCTCTACAACTTTCACCATATTATTTCCTCTTTGAATCAAGTCCTAGATTCATGCTACAACTTTCCCCCCTTTCTTCGTTGTTTGAACAAAGCCCTAGATTTGAATGCATGAAGTAGCTTTACCTCTAATAATACTAAAAATTTAGGTGGATTTAGAAGATCTGATGGGAGTAGAAAAAGATGCAGATGCAGACATGTGGGGAGCTGGGGCAGTAGAGCAAGGCCGCTTTTGAAGAACTTATACCTGAGGGTCGCCGGAATGACGGCGACAGCAGGTCGGATCTGCGGACAATACGGCAGGGAGGAAGAAGGGTCAAAGGACCTCTCGAGCTGACGATGTGTCGGAGAGAACGGCACGGGCAGAGGATCGGGCCCCTTCAGCAGCTGTGGGTTTCTTCCCTCGGCAGCGATGACCGCGTGAATGATGCCTGCGGTCGCCAGCACCGTCTGGAAACGCTGGGCGGTGCGGGGTCGCAGGCCGGCGCCTTGGATGATTTGGCACAGCCGGCTGCCGCTCGCGTCCATCGCCTCCATTGGTGCTTGTGGGTTCTGGTCACTTGGTCTTGGATTGGAGTGAGCAGTGTTGCGTAGAGACTTGGGAGTAGATGGATTGGAGTGGTGGGGCGCCTTTATTATATGAGAGTCCAAACTCTGTTGCATTCACATCGTGTTGGCTCTATTCTGCTTCTCCAATTAATTCCCTCTGCATGTAATTGAGGATGCATCATTGACCATTCAACGTCTCGGGAACTGCTACCCTCTCCCTCCTCGGCATTCAAGCACCTATGGACCCGTCGACGACGAGGAGCCTATGGTGACTTCGTAAATTTCAAGATGATAGTGCCGTGCGTGTGTGTGTTCATAGGGGTGAGTGTATGCGCGTGTATATGAGCACTTGCATCTGTACTGCGTAAAAAAACATAAATGTGTGTCAAAAAGAGACTAGTCAGTATACTCAATATTGTGCACTTCGGAGAGGAAAACGATAGAACTAGTACGTATTTATTTACGGTGCAGATTCACTCATTTTGCTCCATATGTAGTCCGTCTCGGTGTAGTCTAGTCACTTGTTGAAATCTTTAGAAGGGCAAATACTCCTTTCTGGTTTACAGGGCTATACTAGCAAGTAGTTGTACGTACTAGTACAATAGTGGGCTCACATAGCAATTTTGTCTCATGCAAGAGCCTGGCTATATGCGTGCTCCAATGTTCGCAACTACAATGTACGGTTTGCGCTTGGCTCTTCGCCTCTTCGAGAAGACGAACAATGATGTTACTACTACTACTTCTACAGTGTTGAATCCACCGCTGCATATCCGTCCACCGCGAGCGGGACGGATAGCTTGTTGTAGAAGTACTACTAAGCAAAAGCATGTCCTCGGTTGCGAGCAACCGCGTGCATGGGTGAGGGAGAAGGCGTGTAGTAAAATCAAGCTTCTCCTCGTTGTATGAGTTGACGCGACACATCATAGCACTGGCCCCACATGCTTGCCTCTAAACTTGGCTGAAAGACTTGCAGTGTACAATATATTTGCTGCAAACTCTAACATTTACCCACCACAAATTAAAATATATGTGGCCGTATGCATCGTTCTGATGCAGAGGCTGGGGAGTCCCCCCTTTTAAAAAAAACAAATTAAAATATGTATTCCTGTCTTGACCAGATGAGCGTGCAAACTACAATCACCAGGGTGTCTGGTAGGGCCAGAAGACTATTTTAATTTTTTTTAAAACTTCGAGACGGCCACATAGCATGGAGCCGACCCCAACGATTTTAAGCTTACAGGCACGGTACATGCTATCCTAGACTACACTACACATGAAACTACCACACGAGCATCCGGGCTGCGCTTGGCTCTTTGCCTCTTTGGGAAGTCGAACAATGATGGAGTACTACTGCACTGGAGGAGTACTACAGTATTCTTCTGGCCATCTAACACCGATTGAACTGCTACATGTCCACCGCGTGCGGGAGGGAGAGCGTGTAGCGAAAGCTTCTCCTAGTCTTGCCAGCCACCACGCTCATGGCCAAGGGAGGGACGCTCCTGCCTTTGTGTGTATGACAGGTGGGCCCGACAGGTGTGTGGCCAACCTGTCATATAGCCAAAGGCAGGTGCAGTTAAGTCCGCGAGGGAGAGGATAATCAAACTTCTCATTGATGTACGAGTTGATGCGACACATCAAAGCACCGCACTCAATATATTTCAATAATTTGCAACGCATGCATGCATGCCGTGACTCTCCTTTTGATGCTTGCATGTGTTGATTTAATGCACCTTGAAGTAGTATAAAATATGTGACGGTAAAGCTTTGTAATACCTCGGCACAAGTCGAGAGATGGTTGTGCACGAGGAGGGCGAGATCATGCAGACTGAACAGGACCCGGCGATGGAGCTCTCTAAGGTCTCGATGGACCTCACTGTGGTCCACTGTCCCTTGTGCCTCCGCCCCTTGACGCCTCCAGTGTATGAGTTCGAATACACCTCTTCCGTCGGCTGATTCAGCAAGGTGAAGGTTTCTTGATTGATGTGTTGTTAGATTGATTTCTGCAGTGCAAGGGAGGGCACCTGGCCTACGCGGACTGCCGAGTCGAGCGCCCCGGGAACTAGCGGCAGTGCTAGAAGTGCGAGCGCGGCGATGGCTTCGATGTGCGGAACACGGCGGTGGACTCCGTCCTTTCGTTGGTGAGGGTGGAGTGCCCGCACGAAGGTTGTGGGCTCTACGTCACTTACCACAAGCTCGCCGATCACCAGAGCGTGTGTCCGCTCGCGCCCTGCAAATGCCCCGCGCCCGTCTATGACTACGAAGGCCCGCCGATGGCGCTCTACCACCACATTAGCACCGCGCATGCCATGCCCGTGCACAGGATCCAGTACGGCAAGGTGCTCCAACTGCAAGTGCCACTGTTGAAGCCAGGGCTCTTGCTGTTCTTGGAGGAGGACCGCCGTGCGTTTCTCTTGGTCGACGGCGTGCTCGACATCGGCGCGCCTATCACCGTGTTGGTCGTCTGCATCAAAGCGGAGGCGTCCCCACTACCGCACTACGTGGCCAAGCTGTGGGCGAACGGCCCGCTAGGGGAGCCCAAAGGAACGACCGATGCCGTCAAGGTGGAAATGGAGGTGACAAGCAGCAAGGATCCCGGCGACGTCGACGTGCAAGAGCTGACCTTCTTCACAGTTCCGCCCAAGCTGCTGGCCGGGGCTAAGCTTGTGTCCCTCCACATTCAGATTGACAAGCTCACGTCCTAAATGTTTCTACATTGGCTTCTGTTTATCTTAGTAATATGCTAATATAGGTATTACCTTGGTCTACTTTAGCTTAAGAAATGGTGGGTTTTGGTGGCGATGCAGCAATTACTTCGACATCTGATCAGTAATTTCCAACAGTCGAATGGATATTTTGTGTCTGTTGGATATAAAGTTCCTTTGGGTAAGAAGTACTACTTGTCATCAAAATGGATAAAAGGAGATGTATGTAGACGTATTTTAGTTCTGGATACGTCCCTTTTTGTCCATTTTGATGACAAGCACTCCCTCCGTTCCACAATACATGCCTTCCATTTGTCAAAATATAGATGTATCTAGACATGTTTTAGTATATAGGTACATCCATGATAGAGCCAATCGGATGGTTGAGAACACTACAATTCGTAGCTACAGATGCGTGTGTGACTCCCAGATGCAGAGGCCGGGGGTCATCATCCTCCTTTTCGAGAAAAAACAGAAGCATGTGTGAGAGGACGAGTGCGTGCGTGCACCTCTTCTCTTCCTGTATAACGTACTACTAAACTCAGAGTACAAGTTTTTGTGGGTGGCACGATGGTGCATGCGAGAAGTCCCGAGAGATAGGTTTAATGCGTTTGAAAAAAAGACTACCCTAGAGCTCGCCACGCGGCTATTCCCGTCGAACGCCCCATTAACCGCAAGATATGTATACGACGGTGCCCATTATTGCACGTACACAGCAGTACTTCCTCCTTTCCGGTTTATAGGGCTTAATTCAAAAATCTCACCAACCAAGATGGTGAGTGGTTGAATATTTTTTGTAGTTTGCAAAAGCACCTAATCAATGCTCTTGTTTTTATCAAAAAATATGTTTATGAATGCATTAATTGCAATGCATGCATGCATAAAGTACATGCATTGGTCAATTTTCTCTTAATACTTGCATGCAATGATTTAATGCACCTTCAAATCTGAACATTTGTTGGGGAACAACCAAATTGAGCCTTATAAAATGGAAAAACTAAAATTTTGAGATAAGCCCTATAAAACCGGAAAGGAGGGAGTAGAAAAAGAAGTATTCCATCCGGGAATAGTGTCGCACTTCGAAACTAGAACCGTCAATAAATTTTGAGCTTGCGTCTCGTCACATTCCAAATTACTCCACGCTATATTGAATTGCAAACCTGTTCACACCGATCGCAACCTAAACGGTTTCCCACTTAGGAGCGTATTAGTACTCGGTTAGAAATACTAGTATGCCAAGATGACTGCACATTCCTCCTCAACTCCTCATCCACAAAAACAAACAAGTCATTCAACATCCTTCCCTTGCGCCTGCCATGTCTAGCGTGAGTTCTGGGTCGAGAGATTGCCACCAGGGAGAGGCGAGCATGGAAGCGGAAGCACGAGAGATGTCCCGCCTCGCTGCGAGAGCAGCCGACATGTCCCGCCGTGCGGAAGTAGCAGCACAGAGGTCCCGCCGCGCCGCTGAAGTAGCACGGAGGTCCCACCGCACCGTCGATGCAGCAGACTGGTCCGGCCGCGCCGCGGAAGCAGCAGAGATGTCCCGCCGTGCCACAAATGCAGCAGAGCTGTCCAGCCGCGCTGCGGCGGCCTAGGAAAATTTCTCACGGGAAGGCAATGACTGTTACAGGCGCATGCATGCGATCGTCCATAGCCAGACGGATCAGATCTCCGACTGGGCGAGGTTGCTGGACGACATGAATGCCTCGTTTGAACAGGCTACCGGCGTCATCCAGCAACTAAGGAAGGGCAATGAGAGGCTCCGGGCCGAGCGCGACCCGCTGAGGGAGAAGATCGTCCGAAGTGCAGACCAGCAGGAGGAGACAAGTGCCTTGTGGAAGAGGACCGGCGTCATCGTCGAGAAACTTATGGACGAGAATGACATGCTCCACAATGAGCACCAAAGGCTGGTGGAGGAATCCGTGGATGTTCTCAAGCAGCGTCTTGAGGACACGAAAGAGCTCATCGCCGCTCGCCGCGGAGACTAGTTCCCGCGGCCTGCAGCAACGCATCAAGAAACTAGAGATCAGCGAGCCAGATCCTTGTCTTCCTTCTTCTTTTGCCCTTGTGTATTTCGGGCGTAGCCGCATGTGGCTTTTTAAATTATCTTTCTAATTATGTAAGACAATTAATCGTCCTTATCTTTCTGTGGAAGATCAATGTTCCGAGGCTGGAATGAAGAAAACTCTTGCTATGGCGACCCTGGCGTTGCTGTTCTTCTAGTTGCCGCTAGGCTTCCTTCAGTTTCCTGGCTTCTTTTGATGTAATAATCGGTTTAGGATGTGGATTGTGTCGTCAGTTCTGAAATGTTGGGTTCTAGGGCGGATGTTTGGCCTTTGTTGGCCTCTTGGGATGTTGCGATTTCAATCCGGTAGCTTTTAGTCCTTCGTGTTAGGCTGGAGTTGTGCTGAACTTCTTGTGAATTGTGGTGGTTTTCAGTAATGAAAATCGGAAGGGGCAAGCCCTTCTTTGACAAAAAAAAATTAATCGTCCTTATATATTCATTAGTCTTGCTATAAGTCGCAGTAGATGCTATATAGGTCTGTTGGATCTTACATCAAGATCCGTGCTTTCAGATTTTCTTTTTTCTCTCTTAAATCTCAGTCGAGTGAGACATAGCCACGCCATTAAACAGAGGCTCGGGCACCACTAATGGAGACCTTGGGAGAGAGGTGGATGGCGGATGGAGGTCAAAGGGCTCTCCTCCCGATAAGCATGCGCAGGGGTCTGATCGCACGCCTCTCGTACTCAAATAGCTACCCTGCACGGCGCCTCCTAGCTAATAAAAAATGGGGACGCGTGGCGGCACATAAATGGTACTAGTAAGTAGAACGCCCACAGTTTCAATAATACTTGTGTTTCTGATTGTAACGTGACATCACTTGTTCCATAATGACTTTGTTGATTGTTAATGTGTGCGCCTTCGCAAATCGGACTGCAAATTTACCACAGCATGTTGGTGCCATGTCATGGCACCAAGCCAAGCTTCATTATTTTCATGCGTGTTTTGGATTTACAGGAATTAAAAAACTAAGTTTCTCAATGTTTCCAACCCAGCCACGACGCCCAGAATTTTGAATTTCATTCCCATTTCTTGCATGGAACCTAGAAATTTACCCGAGGACACACATGTGATTTTTCAACCAACTTTGGTGCACTGGAACATGTGCTTGTATTTCAAATTTGAATTATGCACACAAAGGTGACACGTTCCATCCCAGAACCACGAGCCTTCTTAAGAGAAGCTCCGATTTGCAAGAAGCTTATACCAAAATTTGTTCCTATTTGGCCAAATTTTTTTACCACGGCATCTTACTACCATGACATGACACCATGCCAAGTTTTATGATTTTAAAACCAAGTTTCTCAATGTTCTCGACCGATCCACGATGCCCAGATGTTTGAATTTTATTCTCATTTTTTGCATGGGACCTACTCCCTCCTTCCATCTATATAGGGCCTAATGTGTTTTTCAAGACAACCTTTGACTATTGACAAAATTAATAGCACATGAGATGTATACTATGAAAATTATATTATTGGAAGCTCCTTTGACATACAAATTTGAAGGTATGCTTTGTGTAAGTTGCATGTCATATATTATTGCTCTAACGTTTGGTCAAAGTTAGCCTCGAAAAGTGCATTAGGACCTATATAGATGGAAGGAGGGAGTAGCAATTCACCCGAGGAAAACAAATGTGATTTTTCAACCAACTTTGGTGCACGGGAGCATGTGCTTGTAGTTCAAATTTGAATTATGCACATTAAATGACCAAAAACTCAATTAATGTGTAAATAAGGTCAAACGAAGCCGGAATAATTCCAAAATTTAACAGGGCACTCATGTAGTTCTATTTTCCTTTGTAAATAAACTCAAGGGGGACAACGTATATCGTTTCGCACTCAAAGGTGGCACGTTCCCTCTCAGAACCACGAGCCTTCTTGAGAGAAGCTTCGGTTTGCAAGAAGCTTATACAAAAATCTGTTCCTATTCGGCTAATAGTTTTACCACAACATGGTAGTATCATAACATGACATCCATGCCAAGTTTCATGATTTTCAGACGTGTTTTGGATTTACAAGAATTCTAAAACCAAGTTTCTCAATGTTCTCGGCTGAGCCACGATGCCCTGATGTTTTAATTATATTCTCATTTCTTGCATGGGACCTAGAAATTCACCCAAGGACACAAATGTGATTTTTCAACCAACTTTGGTGCACGAGAGCATGTGCTTGTAGTTCAAATTTGAATTATGCACATTAAATGTCCATAAACTCAATTAATGTATAAAAAACGACAAACGAACCCGGAATAATTCCGAAATTTAACAGGGCACTAATGTAGTTCTATGTTGCCTTTGTTAAGAAACTCAAGTGCGGGGCAGCGTATATCGTTTCACACTCAAAGGTGGCACGTTCCCTCTTAGAACCACGAGCTTCCAAATCGACCCATTTTTTTACCACAACATGTTAGTGCCATGACATGACACCATGCCAAGTTTCATGATTTCCATGCGAGTTTTGGATTTACATGAATTTAAAATAAAAGTTTCTCGATGTTCTTGGCCAAGTCATGATGCCCAGATGTTTGAATTTCATTCTCATTTCTTCCATGGGACCTAGAAATTCAACCAAGGACACACATGTGATATTTCAACCCACTTTGGTACAACGGAGCATGTGCATGCCATTCATATTTAGATTATGCACATTAAAAGTCTAGAAACTCAATTAATGTATAAAAAGGCCAAATGAACCCGAAATAATTCCAAAATTTAACAGGGCACTCATATAGTTCTATGTTGCCTCTATAAATAAAATCAGGGGGAGGCAGCGTATATCGTTTCGCACACAAAGGTGACACGTTCCCTCTCGGAACCACGAGGCTTGTTGAGAGAATCTCGGGTTTTGCAACAGGCTTATACCAAAACATGTCCCAATTCAGCCAAAAATTATATGTATGAAAACAAGGTTTAGATTATCCCAAACATCTCGCTACCTAGACCAATAATGTACTATGATTTGAATTCAACATAAAATGGATACAAATATTTGAATTGGAGAGCGTATGGTACATGTAGTTCATAGTGAAATATGATTACTGCTATATGTATGTTTTCTGTTATCAAGATAATGTTTAAATTATTGTATAACTTGAAAAAAATCGTATTCAAATAAGGAAAATTGATACAAATTTAGTCCATATGGTAGACGACAATATATATGTTCACATGGTGGAGTAAAATGTTCATATATGATGGAAGATCAAAATGTGCGACTACATCAATTATAAACCACAAGGTCACCTAACGATATATTCGAATTCAACATAACATGGATTCAAAAATTGAAATTCGAGATCATGGCATCTGTAATCATATAAAAAGGGACATTACTCTTTCTTTGGTGGGAATTGATTTGATTTTTGTTGTTGTTGAGGGAAGTGCGAATCGATTTGGTACTGTGCAGGGTAATCTTGTTCTCCCGATTTTTTTTACATTTTTCTTGTACTTTTTTGAATGGCATCTATAGCAATATAGTAAAAGGGGACATGACTCTCTTGTGTCTTGTATGAATTGTTTTTTTACCCGTTAAGTTTGTTCTGCCGAACTAGGAATCCGCACCTTGTTATCCAGAAATTTTCAAGCTCGAGTATCTTTTGTCTCACCTTCTTTGAAACTCCTGCTTCTTCAACCCGCGCCGCGCCTTGTTATCCCGAAATTTGGACGCACGCGAGAACCCCCTTCTACCCCTCAGCCGGAAATGAAGCTCCACGTCGCGGTGTCAAAATCGGTGGGGGTAGGCTGGTAACTTACCCTACATTTCGGACAAGCGCGTCCCTAAGCTTGCCCCCCTCCCCCTTCGCCCCCCCCCATTCCTACACCGAGGCCGCCAAAACTCGCGAAACCCCACTCTCCTCCGTCGGCCTCCCGACCCGCCGCCCAGCCGGAGACTCTTCCCCGACTATGTCGTACACCGCAACAGTTCGCCGTACCTCATCCACCGCACGGGATGAGGATCCGTCGTCAATCTCGTCGTCCCGCAGGATCAGCAGCCCCATCCTCCACCTCCAAGGAGCTGCCCCAATGTTCGCCTCGTCTATCGCGCCACCTCAATCCCCACAGCACCGTCTTCACCTGCCCCACCGGAACCGCACCACCCTCACCAATTCATCGGATGAAGCCGAGGCCAACTCGGTGCCACCAAGGAGGTTCTGCACTCACCGTTGCATTTTATCTTTTATTCGATCTCACAGGGTTGCCGGTGCTCGATACCGAGCAGACATGGCGTGTCTCCATCGACGGCGCTATCGCCGGCCACATCATCGACGGCGTCTCTCCCCCATGTCGTTGCTTCCTTGGCGGCGACTTCCACAACGACACTAGCTGCAGCTGCTTCGGCTCTCGCTCGCGCTACGGCTCTGTTCTTGTTGTCGGTCGCGCTGCTGCACTGCTCCTGCTTTCGTTCGTGATGTTGCTCTACTCTTGCTCTCGCTTGCGCTGCTGCTGCTGCTGCTGCATGACCTCTGGTAGCTACAGCAGTTGCTGCTTTAGCACTCGCTAGCGGTGCTACTGCACGACTTGCTCTCTACTAGTGCGTTCCCTGCTCGAGCGTCTACTGATTTAGATCACTGCTTCCCTGCTACTAGTGCTCGAACGCCATAAACATCTATTGCAATGCTCTGTTACTAGTTCAATCAGTTTTGACAGTAAAATTCAGTTTCGACTGTGAAGTTCATTTTCTTCAGTTAAGTTCAGAGTGAACAGTACTTACAGCATCTGTCAGAGCGGCCATGGCGCGGCTGATGTGTTTTACATCTAGCACTTTTTGGTGATTGTCGGTGTCAAAACCGGCGGATCTCGGGTAGGGGGTCCCGAACTGTGCGTCTAAGGCGGATGGTAACAGGAGGCAGGGGACACGATGGTTTACCCAGGTTCGGGCCCTCTTGATGGAGGTAAAACCCTACGTCCTGCTTGATTTATTCTCGATGATATGAGTATTACAAGATGTGATCTACCACAAGATCGGAGAGGCTAAACCCTAGAAGCTAGGCTATGGTATGATTGTATGTTGTCCTACGGACTAAAACCCTCTGGTTTATATAGACACCAGAGAGGGTTAGGGTTACACAAGGTCAGTTACAAAGGAGGAAATATCCATATCCGTATTGCCTAGCTTGCCTTCCACGCCAATTAGAGTCCCATTCGGACACGAGACGAAGTCTTCAATTTAGTATCTTCATAGTCCAATAGTCCGGCCGAAGGATAGAGTCCGGCTGTTCGGAGACCCCCTAATCTAGGACTCCCTCGGTAGCCCCTGAACCAGGCTTCAATGACGATGAGTCCGGCGCAGTGTTGTCTTCGGCATTGCAAGGCGGGTTCGTCCTCCGAACACAACACAGAAGAGTTTGAATACTAGGATAGTGCCCGACCCTGCAAAATAAATTCCACATACCACCGTAGAGAGAATAATATTTCCACAAATCATAATCTTCTGACATGCTTTGGCAACATGACATCAGGCCATGGCTCGGTGATTTATTCTAACCGTTTTTCTTCAACCAGCTCCACACATAACACGAGGCGGTTTCTTAACACGTCTTGTCAAAGCAGAGATCGTGTTCCCCTAATTACGGGATTCTCATCAATACGGTCGCGGGTAACCCAACCGTGCCTAGGACTCCTAGATTTTAGGCAAGTCCCAAACGGCCACTACACTACTAGAAAAAGGGCTATAGATGGGACAGACACTAATGGCGCACCTGGCCCAGGGTGCGCCATTAGTATCAAATTTTTTAACTAGTGCGCCTGTCCAAACATACTAATGGTGCATCCAGACACAGTGCGCCATTACTAGTTGTAACTAGTAATGGCGCACCTGCCGGAAAGTGCGCCACTAATGTTGTTTTTTCTATTATATTTTTTATTCCCTTTTTTGCAAAACTACTAATGGCGCACTGTTCCACGGTGTGCCATTACTAGTTTAAACTAGTAATGGCGCACTGTGGGACAGTGCGCCATTAGTATGTTTTTTTTTTGCAAAACTACTAATGGCGCACCACCAGAAGGTGCGCCATTAGTAACCTGGATTACTAATGGCGCATTTAGAGTTGGTGCGCCATTAGTAAGTGGGCAGCAACAAGATATTTTGGACAGCCTCTCCTACCCACACTCACTTTCTCCCCACTTCATTCTCTCCACCTCCTCCTTGTATCGGGTGCCTCCTCTTTTTCACGTCATTTACACCATAGATTCATTCAATTTAAGTGGTTAAATTACCTTGTTTTGATAGGTAAGTAAGGGGGGAAGCTATATTTATGTTGTTCTCCCTACAACAATGTGCACATGCACTTTTTATGGCCTAGCTAGATCTATGTATGTTCGTGGTGTTGCATATGTTTGTGGTGTTGCATATGTGTTTGTGTTTGGAGGTGTACCGGTATTTGAAATGCTATAGTTGCCAATATTTTGCCGGAATGTTGATTCATTTCCGTTTTGGCGAGAATTTTGGCATTAAGCATTCTTTTTGGTCCTATTTTTAGGGAAAGTCATGCCAAATTTTTTCTTGGTTCTAAAATATCGTTTTGCTCTACCCCGCAGGCGACCATGGTCTGCATGATGACCGAAGGCATCGTGAATAGGTTTTTGAGGTCCGCGAAGGCCGAGATGCTTCAAAAGAACGAGACGGAGATAAGATGTCCGTGTCGAAGATGCAAGCTGAAGAGCCTTATTACGGACCCGGAATCCGGGCAGGTGCGGGACCACCTGCTCTTGCGTGGTTTCATGGATGGCTATCGGTGGCAAGGTGATGAAGATGACTACGAAGTCGTCCATGGGGGCCGGGCAAGAAATGAGGAAGGGCAGCAAGACAACCACCGCGGCTCGGGCGGGCGAGAAGACGAAGAATCCCCAGGAGATGATCATGACGGTGATGCTGTACACAGTCATCATGTAGAAGATGCAGGACATGATGATGAGGAAGATGCCGGAGCAGACGACAGGCATGATCATGAAGATGATGATGCCGGCGGAGCAGACGACGCTGGACCATCGATGGGCTGGGTGCAGGACCCTCATATTCAAGAGCTGCTTCTCAAGCAGACGGATAACGCAAGAGCTGCCGCCCGAGAGAAAGCCAAGATGGATCAACTTGAGTTAGACACGGTTAATCCATTGTATGAAGGATGCAGGCCCGAGGATACCCGCCTGAAAGTAACGCTCATGGCTCTGGAGATGAAGGTAAAACACAAAATGACCGATGCATGCTTCGACGAGAACATGTCATTCTGGCATGAACGTCTTCCCAAGGGGAACAAGTGCCCGACCAGTTTGGAGGAGGCGAAGAAAATCTTGTGTCCTCTGGATTTACCGCACGTGAAATACCATGTGTGCATGAACAATTGCATCATTTATCGGGACGAGCACGCGGAGTCTACCATATGTCCGGTGTGCGGTGTCGCTCGATACAAGAAGAGGAAGAAAGCTCCTCGAAAAGTGGTGTGGTACTTTCCGATGACTCCTCGTCTGCAGCGGTATTTCGCGGACCCTAAGGTAGCAAAGCTCCTGCGTTGGCACGCGGATAGGGAGGAGAAGCGAGAAGATGACGCAAATGATCCGCAGATAGATAAAAAAGACAAGATGCTGAGTCACACTAAGGATGCGAGCCAGTGGCAAGCATTGAACTTCGAAGACCTAGAATTTGGGAACGATCCAAGGAACATCGTGCTGGGCGCGAGCACCGATGGAGTCAATCCGTTTGGCAGCCAGAGAAGCACACATAGCACCTGGCATGTGTTTGTGTGGATGTACAACCTTCCCCCCTGGTTGTGCATGAAGAGGAAGTACATTCACATGAGTATGCTAATTGAAGGACCGAAACAACCAGGGAACGACATCAATCTGTATTTGGGGCTGCTGAAACAGGAGCTTGACACGCTGTGGAAAACGCCAGCCAATACGTGGGACACCGCAGAGAAAGAATATTTCCCTATGAGAGCCGCGCTGCTCACGACGGTGCACGACTATCTCGGTTACGGATATGTCGCGGGGCAGGTGGTCCACGGATTTTCTGGATGCGTCAGGTGCATGGATGACACAACGTATCGCCAGCTAGATAGAGATCCTGGGTCTTCGAAAACCGTGTTCATGGGACATCGAAGGTGGCTTCGCGACGATGACCCGTGGAGAAAACGCAAGGATCTATTCGATGGTGAAACCGAACCCCGAGGACGCCCGCGTACGAGGAGCGGCGAGGAAATAGACGAGCTGTTGAAAAATTGGAAAGACTGCCCACTGCCGGGAAAGAAGCAAAAGGCGCCAGAGCCGGGAAAGAAGCGAAAGGCGCCAGAGCCGCTGCTGAAGGTATGGAAAACGAGGTCTGTTTTCTGGGACTTGCCGTACTGGAAGATCCACCGTGTGCCTCATAGCCTTGATGTCATGCATATCACGAAGAACGTGTGCGAGAGTCTGCTTGGTACCCTGCTCAACATGCCAGTGAGTACCAAAGATGGGCCGAAGGCAAGGGCAGACTTGAAATCAATGGGCATCAGGCAGTAGCTTCACGCTATATATGATGATGATGATGATGATGAGGCGAAGCAGGACACGGAAAGTCGTCGCAAAGGCAAAAAGGCCATGAAGACCGGAAATGACTACCCTCCCGCGTGCTTCTCTCTATGTCAGGAGGAGATCGAGCAGTTTTTCACCTGCCTCGTAGGAGTAAAACTTCCTTACGGTTACGCGGGGAAGATAAGCAGATACCTAGACCCAGCGAAGCAGAAGTTTAGCGGGATGAAGTCTCACGACTGTCACATGCTGATGACGCAGATACTTCCAGTTGCAATCCGTGGGATCATGGACGCGCACGTCCGTGAAACCCTATTTGGCATATGCAACTTTTTCGACGTCATCTCTCGGAAGTCTGTTGGCGTGAGGCAACTCAGAAGGCTATAGGAAGAGATCGTGGTGATACTATGCGAGCTTGAGATGTACTTCCCGCCCGCATTCTTTGACGTTATGGTGCATCTGCTGGTCCATATCGTGGACGATATCATCCAACTCGGGCCGACATTCCTGCACAGCATGATGCCGTTCGAAAGGATGAATGGTGTCATCAAAGGATACGTTCGCAACATGTCACGTCCAGAGGGAAGCATAGCCAGGGGCTTTCTGACCGAAGAGTGCATCTCCTACTGCACGAATTATCTAGGCATCGAGAACCCCGTTGGTCTGCCCGTCAACAGGCACCTCGGCAGGCTCGCTGGATGGGGTCACCGTGAAGGTCGTCGCGAAATGCATGTCGACTTCGAGGGTCGACTCGCCGACTTTGAAAGAGCAAACCTAGTCGCGCTACGACACATAGACGTGGTCGATCCTTGGTTGGTAGAGCACAAAACCTTTATTAAGAAGACGTACAATGACCGAGGCCAACAGAGGACGGACGGAGATATACTCAAAGAGCACAACTCATGTTTCACGCGTTGGTTCAAGCAGAAGCTTCTGTCGTACCCTTTACATGAGGATTCTTCCGCGGAAGAACAACTCATATTCGCCTTGTCACAGGGCGCCGAGCACAACCTGATGACCTATGAGGCGTACGATATCAACGGCTACACATTCTACACCGAGGCCAAGGACATGAAGAGCGATGGTTATCAGAACTCCGGGGTAATGATGGAATCCTACACCGGTAACGACAAGGACAGATACTACAGAAGGATCGAGGAGATCTGGGAGCTGAGCTACGCTGGAGAGAAGGTCCCGATGTTCCGTGTCAGATGGGCCAAGAGCGTCCTAAAAGAACACCGGTATTTCACCACCATGGTTATACCCGAAGCCAAATCCAAGACCGCGGGCGCAAACGTCACCGCGAAAAATGAGCCATGGGTACTGGCTTCCCAAGTGGACCAAAGCTTCTTCATTACTGACCCGTCAACGCCCAGTCGTGTTGTCATGAGGAGAGGCAAAAGGAAGATCATCAGAATGGATGGAGTAGCCAATGAGCAAGACTTCGACAAGTACGGCGACCCGAGGATCGAACATGACCACGATGATGAAGTAGCAGCATACACCACAAGAAGAAGCAGGACCACCCTACCTAAAGGACGTCCGTTCCACAGAAGAACTCCATTTGCGAAAAAGAAGGGCAAGAAGATTGTGAACAGATAGCTAGCTAAGATCGATTGTATTTAAATCGTAGCCTTCATTTCTCCATTGTATTTCATGGGCACTTTTCGAACTATCCGGTCCCCCTCGATGCCGAGCACCTCCCGGTCCACCGGCCGCCGCCGCCGACCCCCCGCACCCTCGATTCCCCTACTAAACCGCCGCCGCCGACCCCCCGCACCCCTCCCCTACTCAACCGCCGCCGCCGACCCCCCGCACCCCGTGCACCCTCCCCCGCTCCACCGGCATTACTGTTTGATGATATTTTTTAAAAAATTATTACTGTCTTATAAAAAAATATTACTGTTATGATTTAAACAAGTTTGAACATATTTAAACACAAATAAGTATCAAACAACATTTTAAATGCATAAAAAAATTTGTGGAGCCTGGGAATCGAACCCAGGACCTCCTGGTGTGAGAACTGGCTGCTAACCAGTCGAGCTAGTAGAGGGAACTTAGTGTGGATCAGGTCAGGTGGAAGATAACCTTTTGGCTCGAGCAGAAATCAAAAAAAATACTAATGGCGCACCACGGAGAGGTGCACCATTAGTATGGATGTACTTATGGCGCACCGAGGGGTGGTGCGCGATTAGTATTGTGCCGCCCCCATCCATATTTCCTTCCCGGCCCAAATTAACCTATCCCCTCTCTCTCCCTCGCCCTCGCCCTCGATCCCCTTCCCCTCTCCTCTCCCGACGCCGCTGCCCCGCCGCCTCGACGCCTCGACGCCGCTGCCCCGCCGCCTCGACGCCGCCCCGACGCCACTGCCCCGCTGCCTCGACGCCTCGACGCCGCCCCGACGCCGCCTCGACGCCGCTGCCCTGCCGCCTCGACGCCGCCCCGACGCCGCTGCCCCGCCGCCTCATCAGCCCAAGTAAGTTCTCCTCCTTCTTCTTTATTTAGATCCATTAGGGTTCCTCCCTCTCACGCTTACATTGTCCATGCCGCATTCCAAGGCCTGCTGCAACTTATATCTTCAGACCAGAGACACAAATCTCAAACTTTTATAGTTCCTTCTTCACAAAACTGCACATTCATCTCCAGCTTGTTGTCTTGTCTTGATGATTGATTCCAACACTTAACTTTCAGTTTTGCAGGCAACAGGGAAGAGATCCATTTGGGGGGGAGGTAGGTACACCAAAGAGTTTCAGGTTTCAGACTCAGACTTGTATTGGCAACGGAAATTTAGAGTTTCAGGTTTGCAACTCACGCCCACACGTGTAGTTAGCTTTTCGGTATCGCTGGTCTGGCTGGCTGTTGCTCTATATGGTCAAGATATATTATCTATCTTGTAATTATTGCTAAATTTGCGTTTTCTCAAGATGCAAGTTCAGTACCTCGCTCTGCTTTAGTTGATGAACTCCACAAATGCAATCCGAGCTGATTGCAGGTCTTTCTCTTCTTCTGCATAATCATGGAAACGGTCCATCCTTGTTACGTACTATACATGGGAGGGCAGGGAATATACATATGTGTGTGTTATGTATGCATGTATGTATGTGTAGTTAACTTGAGCGTTTCTGGTCTGGCTGGCTTTTTCACCACCTCCAAGAAATATTCTATTTTCCATTGTTTCTACATTACTATTATTATCTTCTCGAGATATTCAAGTCCAGTACCTCGTCCTTAGAGGCAAAGGATGGTCTGCTCTTGTCTTCTATATTTACTTACGGGGACAAAAAGGCTCGCTCCGGTTTGGATTCGTAGAATGGGACGACAATTCTTTGCTGCCAAATAAGCTCCTCCTCGATAGATTTGATTACTAGCATGCTCCTGCTGCTAAATCAACAATTAACAATGAATGATCTTTACCGCCAATCATTGGATTTGGTTAGCACCAATCTGCTCCTAGCACGCCTCCTCTGTTTTGGTGATTACTTGCTGCCCTAAATTATAGTCTACTTACACATCACCTAGTTTTGCTTCTGTTTGTTTGTACGTATATGCAGCAGCAGCAGCATCTTTTGGTTCAATTAGAATGCACATCTAGCATTCTTTTGGTTCAGTTAAAACAATCTTTCATTGCTTCCTGTATATCGAGCTTCCACAAACATGGGTCCATAATTATTGTGTCGATGTTGTGTGCATTATTCTATTTTGACCTTCATTTAGAAGCATGGAAGATTTAGAAGGCATATGTATGTAGACTGGATATTTTGTGTGTAGTAATGTTTTGGTGCTTATTGCTTTGGATACTTTTTGTGTATGCTTTGCTGATACTTG
Organism: Triticum urartu; assembly: GCF_003073215.2. Taxonomy (NCBI): domain Eukaryota; kingdom Viridiplantae; phylum Streptophyta; class Magnoliopsida; order Poales; family Poaceae; genus Triticum; species Triticum urartu. The sequence goes on along the minus strand of NC_053023.1, from coordinate 65,186,889 downwards.
TCTTAGGAAAGCTGACACTTCTTTATCTAATTAAGTTCTTCGTGTCTTCCTTTTAATCTTAGAATGGCACAGTCATATGTATCCAGTTTCAAACTGCTTGTAAATTATTCCAGTTTGAAACTGAGATCTGCATGTACACCATCGAGTAGAGCTATTTCAGACACAATAAAGTTGCAGAATTCAGATACTTCATAGACATGTGTGTGTTGCTTTTGTTTCTGCTAAACTGTCTATGGTAGATAAACTGAGCGTTGTGGCCATGCTTGATGCAGGAGCTCAAGAACCTGCGGCCGCAGCTCTACTCCGCCTCCGAGTACTGCGAGAAGTCCTACCCCAGCACCCACCAGAAGTAGATGTGAGTAGCCACCTCAGCTGTTCCTCCTCTCCTCCATTAGAACAGTTGATCAGTGTAAAGTAGTCTGAGTTAGAGAAATGTTGATCAGTGTTATGAGTGTTGGCCAAAAAGCTCTGTCAGTACCATAGAGGTGAATGTGCTACTTCTGTCAGTTGATCAATGTCTGTCAGTTGTCTGGTACTTGAATGATTTTGTGCTACTTCTGTTGACAGAGAATGGCATGTTAATACCATATAGGTACCCAAATAATGTTGCTATGATGTATTGGGGGAGAAATGGTCCAGTATTGCATGTAGTGGTTTGTCCAAAATGTTGTGATGGAGGCCTTTTTTGCCTTGTCCACCTGAGAGGCCCTTGAGTTTGCTGGAATGTCGATTAACTTCTGTTCCGGCAAATTCGGGTACTCCATATGTCCTATTTTCAGCAAAGGTCATGCCGAAATTTTCCGTGAATTTTAGCATGACTTTGCTAAAAATAGGACATATGGGGTACTTGTGACTAATGCACGGGCCGGGGTATCTTAGTAGTTAATTAAGTAGGATCAAGTGCCCCGGCGTACTTGTGACTAACGTATGGCTTTTAGGGTGCCTCGGTGTCGATAAAAACCGAAATGATGAAAGCTTAGGCTTTTAGGGTGCCTCGGCATCGAAAAACCCTCGATGATAAAAGCTTAGCTTTTAGGATGCCTCGGTGTCGACAAACCCTAAATGATGAGACCATGATCTTGTTCCTTGACAATAACCAACTTTTTGACCAAAGTTTGTTCCTATTTAGAGAGAAACATGGCCAACAATGATGAGGCCGGGGGTTCGGGCGTCAAGGCATTCTGGGAGCTGTCCCAGGAGATGGAGGAACAACCTCACTTGTATGAGGACGCCGCCTTCCCCACTGATCCTGAGACCACTGATGGTACCGCCGAGGATGACCCCACTGATGCCACCACTGATGGTGCCGCCGAGGATGCCACCACTGATGATGGCAGCGCACGCACAGATGGCAGCCAACCGAAGAGGCAACGGAAGGACCAGCGCCCGACCGTGCTCCGCACCCTCAAGGAGGAAGTTACTGAAGTGGACTCCGACGGGAATCCAACGACGCCCGAATGAATAGTCAAGGGGTACTCGCTTCAGCTCGGGTGCATTCCCCGGAGCACCATCTCGATCAACACCGAGAACCTCAGGCATCCTGACCGAGGGAATTTGCGCAACCTCCTCTTCACGAAGCTGCATGAACGATACAAGTTCCCTGCTGAATTTGAAAACACAAGCCTCAAAGGGAATAGAGTGAACAATGCTGCCCTCACGAAGATGAGCAAGGGCCTATCTACTTGGAAAAGCAATGTGAAGAGAATGATCGAGAAAGGTGAGAGTTATGAGAAGATCAAGGAGAAAAATCCTTCGATCACCGAAGATGACTACAACGACTTCAAGATCAATTGCTCGAGCACCGCAAACTCCGAATCAAGTAAGTGGGGGAAAGAAATGCGGGAGCTGAACTTAGGGGAACACACACTCGGTCCCGGCGGTTACAGAGTGGCGGAGCCTATATGGGACAAGGAGGAGGCGGACCGTGCCGAGCAAGGCCTACCGCCCCTCTTCGATAAATACGGTGACAAGCAGACCAGGAACTTTGTCAGGGCCTGGTACAAGAAGGACCCGAAAACAAAGGAGCTTACCACGGATCTGAAGACCCGGGCGCTTGACCTTGTTCTGGTAAGGAATACACCCCCACGTAATTAGCTCCATATGGTTGCATTCTAATTAATGAAGCCAAATTTCTAAATGGTTCACATTCCTTCCACAGGCGACTGAAAGCAGTAGTGCGGGGTCGACTAAGAGCAACCCTTGGGACACCACTCTAAATAGGGCGTTGAATGTAATGAAGAACAAGGATAAGCTCAGTAAGCCGACGTCAGCTGGTCGTGTGGCCGGCAAAGGCTTGTCGACAAAATGGTCGTCATACTATAACACTGGTGGGCGAAAGGAGAAAAAGACCAGCTCGGAAAGCGAGGCGCGCAGGTTCAAGAACTCAGGGCATAGGTGGCACGGATTCCGGAGATTGTCCAAGAGCAAGTGCAACAACAACTCGGAGCGACGATCACCGCCATTGTGCCTACCTTGATCCAGGGGATTAGTGCGTGGATTGCGGGCGGCCAACAGGGGCCGCCCCCGATTCCTAGCTTCACGGCCAGCAACTCGCAGAACGCGATGGCGGGGCCATTGGTGTCTCCGACGGAGGCGGCATTGGTGTCTCTGACGCCGGCACGGGAGCTTAATGCACCCGGGTGTATGCTGGCCGGCACCTCTGCAGCAAGCGGCCCCTCCGTCAACTGCACGCCCACCGTTGGCGGTGCCTCGACATTAGCCGAGCTCGACGCCATCATCACGGTAACTAATTAAGCCTCTCTCGGCCGAGGACTTCATCTCCTTGCCTTTGACTGGGCATCCCTAACGCCCTACATGTTTTCGCAGGGCACCGCCGACATTCCGTGCACTCTCCTGCACTTCGTGAACAACAAGTTGGTCGATGTCGCCAAGGGCAAAATCGTTCAACCGGGCAACCCCTTGTTCCACGGTACCCAGATGCCACCCAACTTTTTTAGGGTTCAACTGGTTCGGGTGCTGCCAGGCTGTGACGAGTTGTTACCTCCGATTCGACCCGTCGGGGCCGACGATGATGACGTGATGACCCTCTGCGCCTGCCTGAGCTGGCCCCTGCTTTGGCCGAAGAGCCAGATTCGTTTGGGGGCGGGGGACACCACCCCAAAGACAACACCGCCAGTCGTGTCGGCGCCAAGTCGGCCCCATGGCAAGACCGCCGCAACGGTGCCGGACATCCCTATGCCACTAGATCCAAACATGCATATGGCACAGGATCAGAATGACGACGACGACGACGATACATTTGCCAACGTCGATCAGTACTTTGCCGATCATGGGTACGGTGGGACTTCATGGGGCCTCCTTCTCAAGAACCCAACCCAACAAAAGACGTGAGCGATCTAGCTGGTACCGCGGAGAAGCCAAGTTGCAACAGGCGTCGTCTGTCGTTCAGCTCTCAGGAGACGCCTCCACCTGCCGACTTCACCGAGCCTCAGATAGGCGAGGTGCGAAATATTATCAGCCCCAGCACACTCAAGAAGGCGGTCTGTGAGCAGAACTCGGTCCCATTACAGGAGAAGAAGAAGGCACGCAAAAGAAAGACTAACAAGGGTGCGGGCCAGCCGGCACCGAGTACGACCCCTGCTCAGGACGGGGCACCTTCACCTGAGGATATCTCGAGGAGGGTGCATGTGGCGGGTAGGCCGATGCTACCGAGATATATGCTCGATGCTGCAACCGGTGCTATGCGGAGTCTGCATGACAGTGTTCTTTCTTTGGAGAAGCAGCGTCTCGGAGAGAAGGATGTGGCATACCGGTTTTTGCGGCCAAGGTGCCAGAGGGCAAGGGGTTTGTGGATAACTCCATTGGGGGTACGATCGTCCTACGGTTTGATGACATCCACGCTATGTTGAACCTTCATCCGCTGCACTACACCTTCGTTCGGCTATTTTCGCTAAGTATGGAGATGCGGATCATTCGCAACAAGACCCGGGACATCGTGATAGTCGACCCCTTCTACATGCGTGCCAAGATCTTGGGCAGCGCTGGGGACCGGCAAGTCGCAAGTTCTTACCTAGAAGGCGTCATTCTGGCAAACCAAGATAAGGATAACTTCCTCGTGCCTTACTTTCCCGAGTAAGTCATCCCCTCAATCGCCCGTAACATATGAATTCTTAGATTTCGATCGTTTTTCTTTTAACATTCCGTGTTTTCTGCAGTGACACACATTGCACGCTCATCCTCCTAAGCCCCAAATATTCCATGGCCACGTATTTCGACCCGGACCGTCAGTCGAACGTAGACTACACAAATGTCAAGAAGGTTCTTGATGATGTTCTCCCCGGCTACGTCAAATTTGGAGGCACCTTCACCAGGCCTATTCGTAAGTATGGCAAGCACGTGTTCTCCCACAATACGATGTTCTGCTGCGTCAAGCAGCCGCCTGGCGGTCAGAAGGGTGCCTACTACGCCATCCATCACATGCGGGCGATCGTACAGGACCATCATCAACTTCTGCTACCGAGTAGACTCAAAGATTGGGCCGCGAGCGTGTCGGCAATCCAGGACGCGGACATCAAACAAGAATTCTTTTGCATCTAGTCGGAGTTTGCGGAAATCATCCATCAAGATGTCCTTCGTACCTCGGGGCAGTTCTACCTCAGAAATCAATCGTCCAACAGTGACATCGACACAATCCTACAAATGCAGGCTGACAACGCCCGTTGTTTCATGACTCCCACGATAGACGGCGGCTTCATCCACGCTCCGGTCCCTTGAGTCGAGTCGAAAGCAGTGATTGTGTGTCTAGTTCTGAAACATCGATTGGCTCATGTTGTAATTAAACTTTAATGAACTTGTAGTATGTCTCTTTGGTTTCGAGAGTCGTTCAACTTAGATGTAATCGATGCTATTAATGTCTTTCTTTTCTCTTCCGATCGTTCTGTTGCATACTTATATATTGCTTATGTATTGTCTGTGAATTGGTACTAACGTTTCGTTTGGCTACTGCATAGCGATGCCGTGGTATGTCGTGTACAAGGGTAAGGTTCCCGGAGTCTACGACGACTGGGAGGAGTGTCGGAGACAGGTTCACCGATTCAGCGGTAACAGTTACAAAGGGTACGCCACTAGGGCCGAGGCCGAATCTAGATACGCCCGCTATCTAGCGGGAGAGGGGAGGGAGCGTTGGAGGAACCGGATGAAGACGAGTTTCATCGTGATGACCGCAGCTCTCTTCTATGTGATGATAGTTTAGATGATCGATATCGACTTGTAATGTGAAGACAAACTTGTAATATAATGTTCTATCTTTGTTCGGTCTTTTCAATTCGGAGACTAATATGATGAATTGTATTCGGAGACAAAAATGATGAATTGTATTCAGAGACTAATCTTCTATTGTATTCGATGAATCTGTTGTTGATGTGTGCTGTCTATATTTTGTCCAATTATACATTTTGTAACCTGTGCAAAAAACAGAAAATAAAAAATAAAAAAACCTTAATATTCATACTAGTGGCGCATCACGTCATAGTGCGCCATTAGTATGCCAAAGGATACTAATGGCGCATCATTAAACAGTGCGCCATTAGTATGCCGAAGTTACTAATGGCGCATCCTGTTGTTGTGCGCCATTAGTATGCCAAAGCACCTGGGTATACATGGCCCCCTGGGAGGCATACTAATGGCGCACTGTTGTATATACTAATGGCGCATCTGAGGTGCGCCATTAGTAAAATATACTAATGGCGTGGCACTAATGGCGCACCACTAATGCGCCATTAATGGCCAAATTAGGTGCGCCATTAGTAGGCCTTTTCCTAGTAGTGCTAGGAGGACGCTTGATATTCACCCTCTTTATAAAGGGACAAGGCTTTTACTTTTTTCCATCCCGTCCTCAATCGAATCCTTCCCCCGCCTTGAGTTCTAACACCCAAAGCCCAGGTCAGGTGCTTCGGACCATCAATCATGTCCGGATCTAGCCTTCAAGGCTGGTGGATGCCCTACTCCGTTACGGAAGAGGATATCGAGAAGTTGACGGAGGCCAGATACCTAACCGCCGAGGAATTCGCATCGGCTGCCTGCCTGAGGGTAGGTCGTCCCTACTCCCGAACCCAATGAGAACGTTGTGTTCATCTCCCACTTCCTCCGAGGTCTAGGCCTCACTCTGGATCCCTTCACTAGGGGTTTGATGTTCTATTACGGGCTAGATTTCCATGATATAGCCCCAGACTCCTTTCTCCACATCTCGGCATTTATTGTCGTATGTGAGGCCTTCCTCCGCATTACCCCTCACTTTGGCCTATGGCTCAAGATCTTTGACGCGAAGCCGAAGATGGTCGAGGGGCAGCATGTAGCGTGCGGAGGCGCATTAATAAGCAAGATCGCTGGAGCTCCATGGATAAAGGGTTCCTTTCCAGAGGTGTCCGGGTTATGGCAACGGGAGTGGTTTTACATCACAGCTCCCAGAAGTGCCAAGTGGGTGGCTGCCCCTGCTTTCCGCTTGGGCCCTCCACCACAACTGATGTCATGGATTAGTAGAGGGCTGAGCTGGGGTCCATCCAAGGACGTGCCCATATTGCAGAGCCGCATTCAAGATCTCTTCGAAGGACATTTCAGTCTGGTTACGGTGGTGCAAGTCATGCTGGTTCATCGAGTCTATCCTTGCAAACGCCGGCCCCTTCGCATGTGGGAGTTCAACCCAGAAGGACCGCGCACTATTCAGAATTTCCTCGGCCTGACGCACGAGGAGATGTATAAATCATTCTTTGGAACCCAAATAGAGTGTCCGGATACTACCGAGGACGTGGGCCTGAGCAGTAACCGCACCGCCGACCAAGTAAGTAATCCTCTAGCCGAACACACCGTCTTTCATTGATCATGACGTCATTCTGAGAAATCGCTATTTGACCAGGACTGGCTAACAAAGGCAAAGATGATTCGGTGTTCGGCCCCCCTTCCTGAGGGTTTGGACAATCCGGTACTGGAAAAGATGCTCAAGCTAGCGCCCTGCCCGACGCCCTCAAGGGAAGATAAAGTGGGGAGTCATGAGGGCGAAAGTGGGCCCCCACCGCTACCAATTCCAACCAAGGGAATAACTGCCTCCGTGAAGGAGGATAACCAAGGGGAAGAATCTGACATTCCCTCGCTCTGGGGAAGGAAGAGGACTGCCTCTGAAGAGCCGGAAACCAAGGCTTCCAAACGGGAGAAGAAGTCTCCACCAGAGGGTCCTGCCTCAGAGGGTGCTCTTGCCGCACAGAGTCCGCGTGGGGATCAGCCCTCTAACGAGCCGTAAGTGATAAAAAATGCTTAATAGTAAAGATATTATACCTACTTCCGAGGAAAATAACCGAAGCGTTTATCTTGCAGTACGGATCTTAGCCCTTCTCAACAGAGCTCGTCTTCAGGGGATCTTCTTCCGGAGATGATGGAGAGCGAAACGCCTCCCCCGGACTCCCCCACTCAAGAAGCGGGCGACCTTGAGGTGTCGTCACGGAGGGCCTCCCCGGGTCCGGTGAGGCCAGAAAATAATCCTATGGTCACCCGAAGTCCCCAGTATCCATCCCTTGAAGAGGGCAAACAAAAGAGTCCGGCGTCGTCTGGTATGCGGTCGGACGCACGGAGGGATCTGCTGAAGCGAGCGACCATCTCGGAAGAACACCGTATGTTGATGGGCACGGTGATGGAAAGAATTTTGTCCGCCAAAAGCGGGTTGCATGACGCCTTTATGAGTCTACTAACGGGCTTTGAGGTACGTAAAATGATATACATTTGTGATAGTACCGCACATTTTTAGGTGTGCCCTGTGTAGGTAATAGCCCCTAAGACTCTGGTTGTCGCCGAGAATGGCGGCAAACAGAGGATCGTAGTCCCAGGTAATAACCATACCGCTTTTATGTGCAGGTGGTGGAAGCTCCGGTGGCTAGCCAGACTAATGAGTTTGCTGAACTAAAGCGGCAACTGGATGCGGCAGATGCCGACATCGAGCTTGTTAACAAGCGGCTTGACGAGGCACAGGGTAAGTGATGTTTTCTCGTGAATGTCTCATAGGAAGACAAGCGTGATGCCAGTATCTTTAATATGTTGTGACTACAGATGGAGCTGCCACCGTGGAGACCCTTCGGGCGGAACTTGCCCGAGCCAAAGAACAAGCAAGGAGTAGTAATGTGGCTGCTTTGAAGGCGGCCGAATAGTTCAGAACCGAGAAGGCCGCGCATTGCGAGAGCAAAGAGAAAATGGCCAAGATGGCTATAAAGTTAAAAGACACTGCCGGCCGTTTCCAGTTCCTTGAAGAAGAAAACCGAGCGAAGGCGACGGACCTTGAAAAGGCCATGATGGCGACCAAAGACACCCGCTCTGCTATGTGAGCGAAGGAGGAGCTGCGTGAAGCTGGGGATATTGTGGCTGGGAAGCCCTTTATGCTGCGAATGAAGTTCGGCGATCCACGGTATGCCCCTCTGGATCGGCTGTGGAGTTCGGAAGACGCATATCTGGACTTGGCGGCAAGCGTGGTCGATGCGGCCGAATACTTCCCAGATCAAACAGATCGTGAAGTGGACAAGTAGCTCTGGTCGCAGTTTAACATTCCAGAGTGTCCGCTTCCATAGACTGATCAGCTAGCCGAATGGGCCGAACTGAATAGGTTGTCCGGACTCGCCATGAGGTCTGTCGTGGATCAGCTGTGGGCGGAAAGGCCAAAGCCGAATAGCTATTTTAGCCTGGTGCAGTAGTTCCTTGGTGCGGTGCCGCGCATCAATGCGATGTAGAGGTCGGCGTGCATAGAAGGCTCGCGGATGGCCCTTACCCGTGTCAAAGCATACTGGGCGAAGATGGATGCTACCACTATTACGGCGCAGGGTTCGGCCATAGGCCGAGTGGCTACCGAGCACTATTTTGAAGAAGTTCTTGAGGGTGCTCGTTTGATAGAGGCTCAGTGCTCGAAGAATATTATGTTTGAGTGACATGTATTCCCATTGTAAAAACAATGTTTTAGTAAATTTATCAAGGATGTATTTATACTTTTGCCTGAAAGTAATATGATGCCTCGTGTGCGGCCGTTTACGTATGTATATCCTGAAAGATTGCAGTCGTCGGCTTCAGCCCCCATGCATATAATGCGGGGGTGTTCGCAAAAGATGCGTGTTCACACTTAATCCAACATCTTGGTCCTATAAGGAGGTGATAGCGCAGCGAACTAGGCAACCGGACTATAATGCTTTAACACTTTCACTTAGCCAAAGGAGTTTGACAGTGGGGCTACTATATAGCCCCTGGTGGCTCCGCACTCACCGGAATTCAGGGTGCGTACATGCCTGGCCAGGAAATGTCCCTTCATTAAGGCGGAGGAATTCTAAGATTCTGATAGGTCATCGAGTGGTTGACCAGTCTCACGCTATATCATGACAGTCAGTTTTCGGCTTTCTCTACTGAGGTGCTCGTCCGGATTAACCAGGGCACAATCGCAGTAGCTCTCCTGGTGCCGCCTTAGCCGTTAGGGCGGAACGTAAGGCAGCAAAACACAGGAGCCGGGCAAACCAAACATTTTACCAAAGACATGATTCAGAGCTGATGAACCAAGGCAGAGATGATTTTGTCATAGGTTCTAAACCAAGGCAGAGATGATGAACATTTTAGAAGGGCATTTTGGGTTCAGTGAAAATGATTTTATTTGGACCCTAGTTGAATTTCATTTGCTGCCAGGGTTTATCAGCCCCCATTTCAGGTTTCTGAGAAAAAGTAAACATGATGCATGGAGGTTGTGCAAGGATAGGCAAGACTAAGCTAGGGCTGTGACAGCTCGTTTGATAGAGGCCCAGTGCTCGAAGAATATTATGTTTGAGTGACATGTATTCCCATTGTAAAAACAATGTTTTTATTAAATTTATCAAGGCTGTATTTATACTTTTGCCCGAAAGTAATATGATGCCTCCTATGCAGCCATTTACGTATATATATGTATATCCTGAAAGATTGCAGTCATCGGCTTCAGCCCCCGTGCATATAATGCGGGGGTGTTCGCAGAAGACGCGTGTTCACACTTAATCCAACGTCTTGGTCCTATTAAGGAGGTGATAGTGCAGCGAACTAGGCAACCAGACTATAATGCTTTAACACTTTCACTTAGCCATAGGAGTTTGACGGTGGGGCTACTATATAGCCCCCGGTGGCTCCGCACTCTCCCAAATTCGGGGTGCGTACATGCCTGGCTGGGAAATGGCCCTTCGTTAAGGCGGAGGAATTCTAACAATCCGATAGGTCATCGAGTGGTTGACTAGTCTCACGCTATATCATGACAGTCAGTTTTCGGCTTTCTCTACTGAGGTGCTCGTCCGGATGAACCGGGGCACAATCGCAGTAGTTCTCCTGGTGCCACCTTAGCCGATAGAGCGGAACATAAGGCAGCAAAACACAGGAGCCAGGCAAACCCAACATTTCACCAAAGACATGATTCGGAGCTGAGGCATATAAGGCCAAACTCGCGACGCCGAACACTCCCTAAGGTATTCGGTCTTTATGGTGTAAACCGGGCCTAAACAGTGCCCTTTGTAGGAAGCCCCTGGTGTCCAAGTATGTGCATTGTTCTGGCGTGGCCACATGCCAAGACCTCAGCATCCTTCTCAATTGTACTGAGAATCCGAGGGATGTGTATCAACAAGAGACGGTAAAAAAGGTTGACGCAGGGTCTTAATCTAAAGAGAATCATTTGAACGGGTCCCTGCTGCATGTTTGCGCATGTGTCTCCGTTGTGCCGTATCCTGGACGGCTGTAGCACGATGGTCATCTGTAAAAGAGAGGAACTTAGGTGAAAAGTTGTCATGCAAAAAGGTAGGTTTAAAGAATCATGTACAATTCAAGATGAGTAAAAATTGCCACTTACTTGCGCGCGTTGAGCCCCTTGTATTTGTAATAGGGGTGTGGCCATCAAACCAGTATGAATTACATATAGCTGCATCGGACTTGTCTAACCGTGTCCGTAGTCTTGACGACCTATCGAATGCTTTAGTTGGTGAGGCCGTTTTAGTGTGCGGCTGCCAAGGCAGCCGCAATTTCTTCAGCGCGTAGGGATCGCTCAATATTTCCATTTACTGTAATGATGCCACGTGGACCGGGCATCTTAAGCGTGAGGGAAGCGTAATGCGGTATTGCATTAAAGCGAGCGAAAGCTTCGCGTCCAAGTAGTGCTTGATAGCCACTTTGGAACGGAGCAATGTGGAAGGTTAATTTTCACTACGGAAGTTATCGGGGAAGCCGAATATAACCTCTAGTAGCAGGGAGCCCGTGCAATGAGCCCCTCGGCCTGGCGTTACTCCTTTAAAGGTCGTATTGCTGTGGCAAATTTTTGTTGGGTCTATCCCCATTTTGCGGATTGTGTCCTGATATATCAGGTTTAGACTGCTGCCACCGTCCATCAGGACTCGTGTGAAGTGGTATCCGTCAATTATTGGATCTAATACCAAGGCAGCCCATCCTGCGCGCCGGATACTTGCCTAGTAATCCTGATGGTCGAAGGTGATCGGTTGAGACGGCCAGTGGCAGAACTCCGCGGTGATAGGCCCTTGGGCATATTTATCTGGGAGTGCCGCTTTGTTTCTATCCTTTATCAAGTGTAACACGTTTACTGTTTTGAATTCTGGTGGAAATTTCTTCTGTTCCCCAGTGCTTTGCTTGCTAGGCTCATCCTCGTCTTCGCTTGGTGTATTCTGCCCCTTATGTTTGGCTTTGAGCTTGCCGGACTGCTTGAAGACCCAACATTCTCTGTGGGTATGATTTGCAGGTTTATCGGGGGTGCTATGGATCTGACATATTTAGTCCAGAATTTTGTTTAGGCTGGACAGTTCATCTCTGGCGTCCTTAGAGGGCGACTTTTGCTGACCTGGCCGAGAGCTTCTGAATCCGGCGTTTACCGCCGTGCTCTTCGGGCTGTCTTCTCTATTCCGGCGCTTATTATTTTTGCTGCGTTGTGATTTCTCGTTTCCATCTCTAACTTCGGATGTACTTGGGTAACTGGTGCTGCATCGGGCTAGCCAGTTGTCCTCGCCCGCGCAAAAGCGGGTAATGAAGCTTGTTCATGCTGCCATTGTTCTCGGCTTTGCTTGGCCAAGGTGTCTGGCAAGCCATTCATCTCAGACGCTGTGTTTAAGAGCTGCCAAGCCTTCGGCGTCCGGACAGTCGACTATTTGGTTATTTTTAGTAAGAAACCTGTTCCAAACTTTCGGGCTGACTCTCCGGGCTGTTGAGTTATATGACTTAAATCGTCTGCATCCGGAGGCCGGACATAAGTCCCTTGGAAATTTGCCCGAGAAGTGTCTTCGAGCTCTTCCCAGCTTCCAACGGAGCTTTCGGGGAGGCTTTTAAGCCAGTGCCGAGCTGGCCCTTTGAGTTTGAGGGGTAAATACTTAATGGCGTGGAGATCATCTCCTCGAGCCATATGGATATGGAGGATATAGTCCTCAATCCAGACCCCAAGGTCTGTTGTTCCGTCGTATGCCTCTATGTTTACGGGTTTGAATCCCTCTGGGAATTCATGGTCCAGCACCTCGTCGGTGAAACATAGGGGGTGTGCGGCAGCCCTGTATCTGGGTGTACCACGTTGTTCGGATGTTTGTTGTGTTGCATCGTATGCTGGAGCGCGCTTGCGTGGTCCATAGATGGATCTGGTTGCGCCGTCCTTTTGATGCGAGCCCTTGCGTGGATCACGTATTGGCTTATGTGCGGCGTTGTTTGCTGCTTTATGTTGGCTATGAGGTCGTCTATTCGGCCAGCTGGCCGTTTTAATTTTTGGTTGCGGGGGATCAAAGGCCTCCGCATCGAATTCAGGTAGCAACTTCCGCTTCGGGTAGCTCTTCACTAGTAGAAAAAGGGGCTTTTGTCCAGGTTGGTAAGGCCCCTTTAGTCCCGGTTTTCGAACCGGGACTAAAGGGTCGGTACTAATGCCTCTCCCCTTTAGTCCCGGTTCTTACACGAACCGGGACTAAAGGGCGCGGCCACATGGAGCTCCACCTTTAGTCCCGGTTGGTAACACCAACCGGGACTAGAGGAAATTTTATGATTTTTTTGAAATTTTTTTTGAAATTTTTTGACTTTTTTTTATTTCCAAATTTTTGAATTATTTTAACCTCTAGTGTGTAATCATCACCCCTCATCACTGCTCAATTTATCCTCTAATCACCCCTCATCATTCCAAATCATCTAACTTCCCGAACGGTCACCCATCCTCCCACTCCCCCAGCCTGAGCATGCTTAACTTCCGGGTTCTATTCTCTCTCGTTTCCAAGTCTGCACTTGTTGTTTTACTGACAATAGTAAGATGTCAATCCTATTAACCTTCATGAATTTTGCTTGAGCATGAAGTGACACATTTCACTGTTTGAGTTTGAAACTATTGTTTTAAAAAACAATAATTATTTAGTAACACTAATATTTCTTGAATAATTAGTTTGACCACAGTTTGACCATAGTTTGACCAGATTTGACCAAAATTCAAAATAACTGAAATAATTATTTAGTAACAATAATATTCTAGAATAATTAGTTTGACCACTAAAATTCGGATGTAACTTTTTGAGTAGATGATTTTTCATATAAATTTTTTTTAATCCAAGTTCGTATGGAAAAGTTATGCCCATTTTACAAATTCCAGAGAGATTTTGGAAATAAAGTCGAAATTCATATTTGTAAATTTTCCCAACAAGTAGACCACATATCACATGGGAAACTTATTTTATTTTATTTTATTGACATTTCCATCATTTTCTTTTGTTTTTTCTAAAACTGAAAAGGCGGTCCACGCGGGGGGGGGAGTTTGAAAATGGGACCTTTAGTACCGGTTCGTGCCATGAACCGGTACTAATGCCTCAAAACCCATTAGTACCGGTTGGTGGCACCAACCGGTACAAAAGGTCTAACCTTTAGTACCGGTTGGTGCCACCAACCGGAACTAATGGGCATCGCACCCTTTAGTCCCGGTTCGTGGCACGAACCGGGACTAAAGGGCCCAGGTGAACCGGGACTAATGCCTTAGCCGCACGAACCGGGATAAATGCTCACGTTAGTCCCGGTTCTTGACTGAACCGGGACTAATGTGAAAACTGCCCCATGACCAAAGCCCTATTTTCTACTAGTGCTTGGTGGGGCGATTACCGCCGTATTTTGCTGCTGTGTCTTGCGCAGCCTTGAGTCTTTGCTTCTGCTTTTTTAGACTCCTCGCGGTGGCAACAAGGCTTTGACGGGCATTCTGTTGCTCCGGGTGTCTGTTCGGTGTGATGTCGTCCGGACTATTATCTTTGACAGAGTCGGGTTGTTCGGTTTGATTCTCTGTGTGGCCGTGGTCCGGCGATGGTTCACCCTGCTCTAACGCTGGGTCTATATGATCGTTGTTTCTGCCGAGGCAGGATTTGGAGCGGCGCTTACGCCGCCGCATTGACTGCTTCTAGAGGGGACAACCCTTTGTTGTGTCCTTCCGTTCCTCGTCGTCGTTTTCTTTTGGTGTGTCCACCATGTATACGTCATGTGATGAAGTGGGCGTCCAGTGCCCTGTGGGTAGTGGTTCCTGTTCGTCTCCTATATCGTCGTCCATACCGTCGATGTCTTCGGAGTCGAAGTCGAGCATGTCGGTTAAGTCATCGACAGTGGCTACTAAGTGGGTGGTGAGTGGGCGGCGAATTTCTTCGTCATCCGCATCCCAATCCTGCTGGACATAGTTCGGCCAGGACTCTCGTGACAATGAGAGAGACTTTAATGAATTCAGTATGTCGCCGAAGGGCGAGTGCTGAAAGTTATCCGCAGAGGTGAACTCCATGATTGGCGCCCAGTCGGATTTGATAGGCACGGGCGCAGGTGGTTCGGAGTCCGTGGCTGGGGAAGGATCCGGCAGTTTGGCAACACGGCTCTCGTGAAGGGTAAGGTCGATATTCGGCTCGATCACCGCTGAGGATACGGCCTCCGTGACGGGGTCTATCCACCCGTCCATGGATGGCGCAACTGGCTCGGAATTGAGGCTCGGAGCAGCTGCCGGTGCGATCTACTGAATACGGTCCAAACCTGACCTGATGGCCAGGGGCGTAGCTTTCGATCTGCTCCAGACGGCCAAGCGAGTTGGCTCGCTGTGCGAAGTCGCCGATCACAAAGATCTGTCCGGGGAGAAAAGTCTCACCTTGGATTTTATCGCTATCGATGATAGAAGGAGCCATCAAGCCTAACGGCGACGACACAGAGGAACTCTCAATGAAAGCACCAATGTCGGTGTCAAAACCGGCGGATCTCGGGTAGGGGGTCCCGAACTGTGCGTCTAAGGTGGATGGTAACAGGAGGCAGGGGACACGATGTTTTACCCAGGTTCGGGCCCTCTTGATGGAGGTAAAACCCTACGTCCTGCTTGATTTATTCTCGATGATATGAGTATTACAAGAGTTGATCTACCACGAGATCGGAAAGGCTAAACCCTAGAAGCTAGCCTATGGTATGATTGTATGTTGTCCTATGGACTAAAACCCACTGGTTTATATAGACACCGGAGAGGGTTAGGGTTATACAAGGTCGGTTACAAAGGAGGAAATATCCATATCCATATTGCCTAGCTTGCCTTCCACGCCAAGTAGAGTCCCATCTGGACACGAGACGAAGTCTTCAATTTAGTATCTTCATAGTCCAATAGTCCGGCCGAAGGATAGAGTCCGGCTGTCCGGAGACCCCCTAATCCAGGACTCCCTCAGTGATGTATTTTACATCATCTATTGCAGATGATATTAGGGTCCCACTTCAGATTAATGTTGTCTGTCTTGTCATGCTTCAGCCTCGTCGCCGTACACCTTAGCGGAGCTGCTCCAATGACGGAACCGTCCATCACAGCGGAGCAGTACCTTCGGCACCGTTTCCAGAGGCCTTGGATCTTGTTCCCCGCCTCCGACAGTCACACCAGCATCATCACCATCCTCCACGTCCAACCCAATGATGCCGAGGTCCACAAGGCTATGCCAAAGAGGTTGTACACTCATCGCATCACTTTGTTTCTCCATTCCTCTGTTCTTCCAATTCATGTGAGCCAAACACCCAGGTTGACTGAAATCCTATGTTTCCAAATGCTCTGTTTGGCACGTGCATTCCTATCATATTCCTGTGTTTTTCCTATCCCTACGTTTATAGAATCCTCCAATTCTAAGGAGCCCTTACAGATTTACTTCATTTTCAGATAGGCTTCAAAGAAAACTCTGTGTGTTATGTCTTGCTCCTGCCGTGCCGTCATCCACCCCACCCGAGGTGCACCATCGACAGAAGTGTTCACTGCAACAGAGATTCCCCCTGCAGACTTCCTTTTGCCTCCTCAGATCATCTTCCCCACTGCCGGCAGCCATGCCAACTACATTACCATCATCGACTGAGCAGATGAACCTGAGGACTACACAGTTCCAGAAGAGAGATCGCAGTCTTTCGTGTTTGTTTACGTTATACATCGGTTATTATTACCTGCTACTTTATCGTTCAATCTTGAGTTTTGAATTGGCCATGGGTCTCATATCGAGCCAGCAACGAATAGTATCTGTCTACTATCTGGTTCATCTGGGGTCTTCTATGTGGTTCATGTTGGGTGGGCAACAACAATAGATGATCCATTGTCTATCTTTTTAAACTGAAGCTATAATCTACCTGCTATCATTAGTTTTGGATCCATCCACTCGTTTGCTACCATCAGTCTTGATTTTTGCATGCACCCCTTAGGCCTTACAAAATCTAACTATTTTTTTATTATGCATGTCAGATATTGTACACAATCGTACTGAACATGTAGAGAAAAAGAGAAGACCGTTGTGTGCGAATACAATGTCATGCAGGCGCCGCTCCATGGTGGGCGAAGTGCCCCCCCCCCTCCTGCATTTCCAGATTGTATTCCAGAGGAAGATAACTGTTCAGATGGAGATTCAGAAGGAGCCGACCACGCCTGTTTACCACCCGAGGTGTTTTCTCTAACCTGGCATGCTGATGTTGGTCATATCATGCATATGGCGCCTTGCATTGCTTACATTATACATCTTATATGTCATCAGCTTAGTTTAGATTTGCTTTGTGTGAATGCCACCTGTTTGGTTTCTATATCATACTCTCACTATTCCTAAATATTTGTCTTTTTAGAGATTTCAACAAGTGACTACATACGGAACAAAATGAGTGAATCTACACTCTAAAATATGTCTATATACATCCGTATGTGGTAGTCCATTTGAAATCTCTAAAAAGACAAACATTTAGGAACGGAGGGAGTATATGGGAATTATGCAATGCCATCTTCTTTAGTCAGGCATCATATACGTGAATCATGCAATGCCATCCTGTTTAGCCAGTCATCATATATGTGAATTGTATCGTGCCATATTTTTTTCCATAATGTATTCCATTTGTCAACAATGTTTATACATTCATCTACTCTTCCTGTGCATCGGCCATTTGAGTCGGTCATGGGAAAATATGGAGTGAAAACAAGGTCTTCTGAGCAGTCAGTGCTACCTGTCGATGCAGATTTCTTGCAGGTTACAAATAGCTCCTCAGAGGAGGATTCAGAGAGAGATGACCAGTCGTATCCCCCCCCGAGGTGCATGCTCTAACTTGGCTGGGTTATATTGCTCATATCATGCATATGGTGTCTTGCATTGCCATGCCATCTTCTTAGATTAGACATGCTTTATGTAAATGCCTCCTGTTTGCTTTCTATATCAGATATGTGAATTATGCAATGCCATGTTTTTCATCCAGTTATCATATATGTAAATTATGCACCGCCATGGAGCCAGGCTTCATATATGTGAATTATCACATGCAATCTTTTTTCATTACGTATTCCATTTGTCGACAATCTGTGTATATTGAACAACTCTTCATGTGTATCAGCCATTTGAGCCGGTTATGGAAAAATCTGGAGTGAAAACAAGGTCTTAAGAGTAGGCAATGGTACCTGCTGAAGCATATATCTCGATGGTTTACAGGGAGATCCTTAGAGGAGAATTCAGAGACAGATGACCAGTCCTATCTCACACCTGAGGTGTATGCTCTAAGTTGCAATGTTTATATTTCTCATATGATGCATATGGTGTCTTGCATTGCTTAGTTTAGACATCATATGCACAATATTGAATTCTATCTGCTTAGTTTAGAGATCATACATGCGAGTGCCAGCTGCTTAGTATATGAATCAATTATGTCAATTATATCATGCCATCCTGTATACTTAGACAACATGTATGTGAAATATTTCATCCCAACCTATTTTAGAAAGACATCATATAGTTTTGTCAAGTCGTCCTGTTTAGGTACTCATCATATGTTGAATTATGCCATTATATCCTGTTAAGTTATCCATCATATATCTGAAACTGTGTCATGCTATCCTGTTTAGTTAGGCATCATATATGTGAAATTGTGTCATGCTGTCATGTTTGGTTAGACAACATATATGTGAATTACCACATCTGTCTATCATACAATGTCTATATGTTCAATTTCTTTTCTTGTTTATCAGCCATTTGAATTGGAGGGGGTGATGGCAGTATCTAAGGGAGCAAAAACCCGTTCTTCACAAAAGATAGTGCTACATCGATGCAGATAGAACCATGGTTCTACTGGCCCACAAACTAGCCCCACCACACATAATCAAGACTCTTCCAGATTGCACACTTACACTGTTGGGCAGAGAACCAGCTACAACCCATCTAACCGCAACCCCAGCGGATAGTAACCCACTTATAGTTGACAAAGCACCATGTCCACCACAGAGTACCCCCACACGAGCAGTTTGTAAAGCTACTGCAGTGCCCAAAGCACGAAGACCACCACAGCTAACCCAAACTCCACGTTTAAAGCAGAAGAGCAACTATTCTCAGGTCAGATTTCGTAGCTATGGTCCATACTCCTTTGCTGTTGCATCATTGTATTTACTCATACCAACTACTTTCGAATTTGAAGGATCCAACTGAAACTCCAATGGCGCAACATGTATGTTTTAAACCTATTTCTTTAACTGGATTGCTGTTATAACTTCTTGCTCTATGTTGATTTTAGTTTAAGTTGTATAAACAGTTATGTTCTCATGTGATGCACATTACAAGTGGTGCCAATGTCATGTAGTTTCTCACACTTATATTCTGTCTATGCTGTTGTGTATTAAAAATATATGGGTTGAACTGTGTCTCTATCTTGATTAGGGAACATAAACTAGGATGATATGAACAATACAGTGACCATAGTACATAGATATATGTTTGTTTCATGTTATTATCCTATCCACCTTACTACTGAACTGGTTTACCAAATGAGTTTCGTATACTACAATCTAAACCTGTGATGTGTCTGCTTGTTTCTCTTGTAGTATGCAAACATAATATTGGAGAAGAGCACCCCACTATGCAATGGTAGAGAAAGAAATGCAGATAAGGTTCAAGATAGTGAGACAACCCTGTTGGTCTCTAAGAAAGGTGATAAAAATGATCTTCTAGACAGTGAGAAAACCCCATAGTCCTGCGTTGATGTAGTGTTCGAGTTACTGGCCAGTACCGCTGGCGCAAGCTCTTCGAACTCGCTGCCTGAATCACTTCGGCTTCTTCAGTGTCAGCTACAAGCTGAAATGCATCAGTCAGCTATGTTGCGGCAAGAAGCCGAAGGAGTGAGGAAGTCCCTGCAGAATTCAGATGCGTACTTTCTTATGCAACAGCAAGCGCTAGAGGATTTAAGCGCCAAACAAGAGAAAGTTAATAAGCTTGCTAAGCATCTTTCCAGCATTATGGGTACCCAGGATATTGTTTCTTGAACTCTTCTGAAGTGGTTTCAGTTCTGGACTTGTTTTGCTGCGGCGTTTATATGCTGCTTTGTTCCCTATATTTGCACTGGTGGCGAACTTTGATGCCTAGTGGATGTAATATGCGTAATAGCCGTGATAGCCTAGCATAAGTTGCTTGCTTATTTATTTCCTTGTTGTCTTGTTTATTTGTTTGCTTGTAGTCAGTGCAGTTATTTTTCCGCAGTTTGCTAGTGGCTACAATGACCTATTTTTTAAAACTAGGCCACAATAACCATGGGCTAATATTTACTGTAGTGACACTGGGCCTCCTACGGGCCGTAGAAACAGTGGGCCTTCTACGGGCCGTAGAAACAGTAGGCCTTCTATGGGTCGTAGAAATAATGGGCCTTCTACGGGCCGTAGAAACAATGGGCCTTCTACGGGCCGTATCATCAATGGGCCTTATATGGGCAGTAATCGATTGGCCAAACATGGGCCTATAATAGGCCACATTATGGCTGTAAACGGGCTAGAGTTGGAATCATCCGTTCATGGGCCGACCATAACGGGCCATCGTTAATAGGCCATATTTGATGACGCTGTATAAAGTGATATACTATTCATTACGGGCCAGTTTCACCACGGGCCGTTAATGGGTGTAAAGTGATACACTGTTCATTACGGGCCAGTTTCACCACGGGGCGTTAATAGGACAAGAGTTACATAGGGACTCATATGGGCCGAAAGATGTCATGGACCATACATGGGCCAGAAGTGAAAACGGGCTGGAATCATATTGAATGGCCCAGATGACTCTACTGGGCCTAATTCGGATAGGGCGTAACGGGCCTTGGGTTAGTGCGCTGTAAATGGGCTATATGCGAACAGGCCGTTAACAGGCTTTCCATGGGCCGGCCCGCCACCTTTTGACCAAGTCAAACAGGCCGGCCTTTTCACAGGAATGGGCCTCTGTTGGGTCATGCCACGTGTTGACGTATCATAGGCGCCTTATGTCCAATGAGTGGATGACATCTGTCCCAATGATGAGCCGACACGTGTTTCCTGCAGCCAATGATGATTTTATATGTGGAAAATCCCCATTGGTCGGGGATGTTAATGGGTTATCGGATCCGAAACCCGACCCGATAGGTTAACGGTGTTCCGTTACGGTGGATGCTACGTGTCGGTCACCCTTGATGAAAGCACTTCTGTGATGCGCGGCTTATCGTCATGGAAGTGCACACTTCCGTGATGATAATTTTGGTAATGTCATGGAACACTTCTATGACAACACAGGTATGACTATCTTGATTCTGTCATAAAATTGTCATGGATGTACATGCATGACAAAAAACGCAACCTACTGTGACCAACACGTATCATCACAGAAGTGTATTTTTTTGTAGTGATAGTACGTGTCGAAGAGGTGGGAGGGGACTAGCATATATATTATACGTACGCGTCCGTGAACAAGTACACCTCACTCTGTGTTGGGACTTTTTGGTTTCCGAGGCATGTGCCACATCAAAATTGTGAAATTGGCTATTCAAACATCACACAACACCTCTTTGGCCCACATGCATGCACACGATGGTTATCCTAGCTAGGAAACTCACGTGTGACGCTTCCATCTATGGGCCCACGAGGCCATTGTCGATGCATGCATGCATCACTTTGACCTACATCGGGAGAGGTTAATTAATTTCACCATCGATGAGGATTCTTTAGGGTTGTACATATTACTGCAGGAGCATATAGTATGTGGTGAAGAGGGGGGAAGGCGACCATCATATGTAGTACGCTTCATGAACCTCGCTCTGTGTGGGTGCATCGTTTACAATTTTTGAGGCATGTGTAACATCAAAGTTGTGCATTTTGGATATTCAACATATATATGTTTGGCCCACATGCAAAGTGGTGGTGCTTGTCCTCTCACACCCACTTAAGCGATTATCAGCGATATCGATGCTTTCCATCTGTGGGCCCGCTTGGTCCATCACTACTTTTTGCCTGACAACAAGAGAGGTTAATTTGACTTAGGAGGGGATTATTATTTTTTCTTGTAATATGATATATATATATAGGTCATGCTCTGGGATGACATGCATAATACAGTTTGAGCACACACACATGCATGTGTACGCATGAATCCCTCCCACTGAGTCGAAGTGGATAGTACAACGACACGTCATGAACCGATCTCGCTCTGTGTGGGGAGAGAGTGTAAGATTTTTGATGCACGCGCCACATCAATGTTGTGAAATGGTATTCAAACATGCATGCAAGCATCACCTCCATACGTATGCATGTAGTGGTTTCCTTCGAATGGTACACTCCCTAGCGTGGTTATCGGCGACAAGCCTATATATTCGTGGGCCCATGTGGACATCCATTGTCACATTGACCAACAACAAGATAGATCACGATGGAGGATTCTTCATTTGGTTCGTGTTATCATAGTATAGGTCATTGTGAGATTCAGACCTTAAGTTTGAGCGCATATACTATGCACGCATGCATGCATGAATCCTCGTCGTTGGCTTGAAGTGTGGTGTAACATACATATGCATCATCAACCTAACCCTCACTCAGTGTGGGGATTTCTAGTTCGAAATCATGGTGCCACATCAAAGTTGTCCCATTGTTACTCAAAAACACACCTGTCCATACATATGTTCAGGCCACACGCATGCAGTGGTTGTCTTCGGGGACTAGCTACTTGCGTGATTTTTGGCGAGCTAGCCCATCTCTGGGGTCGCATGGACGGCCATCACTTTGACCAATAACAAGAGAGAGGTTGTACGACCAAGGTGGATTATTCTTGGTCTGTTTTACGATCCATCTTGGTGAGATATGCCTCCCTGGCCCGCCAACTGAAAGTGTGTGTTGGGGGGGGGGGGGGTTGCTACTTCGCACTTTCCTATGTGAACCTCGGTTGGGGGGGGCATGCATTCATATCTTAGGATTCCCTTCATGGCGACACGAGGGGGGCTGCCAGCTACTTCGCACTTTGCTAGGTGAACCTCGGTTGGGGGGCATGCATTCATAGCTTAGGATTCCCTTCATGTTGACATGAGGGTGGGGGGCTGCTAGGTACTTCGCACTTTGCTAGGTGAACCTCGGTTGGGGGGCATGCATTCATAGCTTAGGATTCCCTTCGTGCCGACACCTCCTCTCAAAAATATATGCCCGCCTCGAGGGTTTTTCTTTTTCATAACACACGGGTTTTATCTCTGGACCATGTGCGATGTTTCTTGTACCCAATCCCGCCTGCTTCCCTAGAAAATATCTGCCCGCCTCGAGGTTTTTTCTATTTCATAACACATGGTTGTTATCTCTGGACCATGTGCATCATCAAAATTTTCAATAGCCCCGGCATTTCACTCCCGCGTAGTAAAATTTTCAGTACCCGCGTCATTTCCTCAACCAGCCCCACCCCCTCCACACAAACCCACACACACCAAAACCTCCTCGGGCGTGCGCGCACACACACACACACCGTCCCTCGCTCGAAACGCTAGTAAGGTCCCCGCCGCCGCCGCAAGGCCAGCATTGCCAACATCTGTCGGTTTGCTCGTGCAGCTTACCCATCGATCTCCATACCCAGGTCGCCCTGAGTTTCTTAGATGATGCCTGCAAAACGTCCCCTTTCCGACAAATCCCCATCCCCATCCCCTACTCGAGAGCGTCGCAGTCTAAGCCCGACTATGCTTCCCGTGGAATTCAAGGAGCAACTGGCCCAAAAGAGGTGTATCGCGGTCTCTTCGCCCGACGTCGCCGAGGAAGCTGAAAACCATTACTAGTGGCAGGCACTCAAGCAGCAGGCTAGAGTATGCGGCCATGTCTCAGCCGCCAGCTAGATATCACCATAACTATGCGCTTTTCTATCAATTGCTCGGCAGTAATTTGTTCACCCAGCGTAATACTTGCTATCTTGAGAGAAGCCACTAGTGAAACCTATGGCCCCCGGGTCTACTTTACATCATATTAGTTTCCCGTCAACTAGCCATTTATGTCGCCATTTATTTTGCAATCTTTACTTTCCAATCTATATCATAAAAATACCAAAAATATTTATCTTATTATCTTTATCAGATCTCACTCTCGTAAGTGGCCGTGAAGGGATTGACAATCCCTTTATCGTGATGGTTGCAAGGTTCTTATTTGTTTGTGCAGGTACGAGGGACTTGCATGTAGTCTCCTACTGGATTGATACCTTGGTTCTCAAAAAATGAGGGAAATACTTACGCTACTGTGCGGCATCACCCTTTCCTCTTCAAGGGAAAACCAATGCAAGCTCAAGAGGTAGCAACAAACAAGCAACTCGTCCCGGTGCGTTCAGTGTTGGATCAGGTGTTTGTCTCACCCGACTGGGAGGTGCATTATCCGCTCTGCTCGCTCATCGCGGAAACGCGTATAGGGTCTGATCACGTACCCTTGATCTTGTCCTTGGGGGAGGACCAGATGTGGAGTAGCCCTCGTTTCTTTTTTGAGACGGCCTAGTTTGAGATACCAGAATTTGAAACCATTTTTAGGGAAAATGGCTGCGAAGAGTGCAACAAATAGGCCCACACTGTGGTCCTATAGAGTTCTGGAACGCGGCAGGGGCCGCCTCCGTTCGAGCCACAAGGGTTGGGGCGTGAACCAAGGGCGAGACAACAAGTTACTCAGGGCGAATGGCAAATAATGTAATGCGAGGGAGAAGAGTTTATGATGGGTACTTGGTATGTCTTGACTTGGCATAGATCTCCCCGACAACCCACAAATCCTTCTTGCTACCTCTTGAGCATGCATTGGTTTTCCCTCGAAGAAGAAAGGGTGATGCAGCAAAGTAGCATAAGTATTTCCCTCAGTTTTGAGAACCAAGGTATCAATAAAGTAGGAGACAATGCACAAGTCACCTAGTACCTGCACAAAGAATCAAGAACCTTGCAACCAACGTGATAAAGAGGTTGTCAATCCCTTCATGGTCACTCGCAAAAGTGAGATCTAATAGAGATAGTAAAGTAAATATTTTTGGTATTTTTGTTGTATAGATTGGAAAGTAAAGATTGCAAAGTAGTAAACTAGATGCGATGTAAATAAAAGAGATGCAATGTAAATAAAAGAGATGCAATATAATAGGAAAGAGACCCAGGGGCCATAGGTTTCACTAGTGGTTTCTCTCAAGATAGCATGTATTACGGTGGGTGAACAAATTACTGTCGAGCAATTGATAGAAAAGCGCATAGTTATGAAGATATCAAAGGCAATGATCATGAAATATAGGCATCACGTCCGTGTCAAGTAGACCGAAACGATTCTATTACTCCACACATCGACCGCTATCCAGCATGCATCTAGAGTATTAAGTTCATAAGAACGGAGTAACGCTTTAAGCAAGATGACATGATGTAGAGGGATAAACTCAAGCAATATGATATAAACCCCATCTTTTTATCCTCGATGGCAAAAATACAATACGTGCCTTGCTGCCCCTACTATTACTGGGAAAGGACACCACAAGATTGTACCCAAAGCTAAGCACTTCTCCCACTTCAAGAAAGATCAATCTAGTAGGCCGAACTAAACCGATAATTTGAAGAGACTTGCAAAGATATCAAATCATGCATATAAGAATTCAGAGAAGAACCAAATAATATTCATAGATAATCTTGTTCATAAATCCACAATTCATCGGATCTCGACAAACACACCGCAAAAGAGTATTACATCGAATAGATCTCCAACAACATCGACGAGAACTTTGTATTGAGAATCAAAGAGAGAGAATAATCCATCAAGCTAATAACTTTGGACCTGAAGGTTTGTGGTAAACTACTCACGCTTCATCGGAGAGGCAATGGTGTTGATGTAGAAGCCCTCCATGGTCGATTCCCCCTCCGGCAGATCGCCGGAAAAGGCCCTAATATGAGATCTCACGGCTACAAAAGGTTGAGGCGGTGGAAAAGTGGTTTCATGGCTCTCCCTTATGTTTCTAGGGTATAAGAGTGTATATAGGCAAAAGAAGTACGTCGGTGGAGCTATGAGGGGCCCACGAGGGTGGGGGCGCTCCTACCCCCTGGGCGCCCTCCTGCCTCGCGGCTTCCTCGTGGAGTTCCAGACTTGGACTCCAAGTCTTCTGGATTGCTTTCGGTCCAAGAAAAATCATCGCGAAGGTTTCATTCCGTTTGGACTCCGTTTTGTTATTCCTTTTCTGCAAAACTCTAAAATAGGCAAAAACATAAACTGGCACTGTGCCTCTAGTTAACAGGTTAGTCCCAAAAATAATATAAAAGAGCTTATTAAAGCCCATTAAACATCCAAAACAGATAATATAATAGCATGGAACAATCAAAAATTATAGATATGTTGGAGACGTATCAAGCATCCCCAAGCTTAATTCCTACTCGTCCTTGACTAGGTAAATGATAAAAATAGAATTTTTGATGTGGAATGCTACCTAACATAATTATCAATGTAATTTTCTTTATTGTGGCATGAATATTCAGATCCAAAAGATTCAAGACAAAAGTTTAATATTGACATAAAAACAATAATACTTCAAGCATACTAACAAAGAAATCATGTCTTCTTACAATAACATGGCCAAAGAAAGCTATCCCTACAAAATCATATAGTCTGGCTATACTCTATCTTCAGCACACAAAATATTTAATCATTCACAACCCCGATGACAAGCCAAGCAATTGTTTCATACTTTTGATGTTCTCAAACCTTTTCAATCTTCATGCAATACATGAGCGTGAGCCATGGACACAGCACTATAGGTTGAATAGAATGGTGGTTGTGGAGAAGACAAAATGGAGAAGACAGTCTCACATCAACTAGGCGTTTCAACGGGCTATGGAGATGCCCATCAATAGATATCAATGTGAGTGAGTAGGGATTGCCATGGAATAAATGCACTAGAGCTATAATGTATGAAAGCTCAACAAAAGAAACTAAGTGGGTGTGCATCCAACTTTCATGCTCACAAAGACCTAGGGCATTTGAGGAAGCCCATTATTGGAATATACAAGCCAAGTTCTATAATGAAAAATTCCCACTAGTATATGAAAGTGACAAAATAAGACACTCTCTAACATGCAGATCATGGTGCTACTTTGAAGCACAAGTGTGGGAAAAGGATATTGTAACGCCCCGAGACCGCTGCGCCAGGTGTCTTCTAGTTATTCGATGTTGTTGCCTTGTCATTTGTTTGTGTGTCATGCATTTCATATCATGTAATCTTGTGCATCTCATTTGCATACATGTGCGTCTCATGCATCCGAGCATTTTCCTCGTTGTCCGTTTCTCAATCCGGCACTCCTATGTCATCTGGCGATCCCTTTTGCCTCTTTTCATGTGCGGGTGTTAAACATTCTCAGAATAGACCGAGATTTTCCAAGCGGCCTTGGTTTACTACCGGTAGACTGCCTGTCAAGTTTCGTGCCATTTGGAGTTTGTTTGATACTCCAATGGTTAACCGAGGAACCGTAAAGGCCTCGTGTGTGTTGCAGCCCAACACCCCTCCAAAGTGGCCCAAAACCCATCCAAACCACCTCCATCCTCTCGGTCGTTCGATCTCGATCGCGTGGCCAAAAACTGCAACTCATTTGGACTCTCCTCACTCCCTCTACCTATAAATATGTGTCTCCCTCCAAAATTTGACGGATGAAACCTAACTCTCCCTCTCCTCGCCGCCGCCGGACACTTCTTCCGCCCACTACAAGAAATATGTCAACTTATGACCTTCTGTCAGTGACCCTCAAAGAATTGGTCATAAATTTATGACCATTTTAGACCAATTGGTCAAAAGCTGTCTGGGGGGCCCTAAACCCTAAACCATAACGACCCTTTTGGTCAGAAAGGTCATAATTTCATTAGAGGAAATGGTCATAAAGCAAACAACGCTAGTCCGCTGCCTTATTTCTAGTTGTTAACGACCAATATAGATGGTCATAGCCTTGTAAGTTGTGGTGGGTTGCTATGACTAGGCGCCACCTCATCAGTTTTGCCTATGTGTCATGTCCATGTGGCAGTCTTTGCCCTAGGTTGTGAAGCAACCTATATTTCTGTCATTCCCAAAATTCCCAAAAAAATCTCATAAATTCTTTGGGTCATATCTTCGTTAAATATTTAAAAACCTTCCTTGCCTAGTTCAAAAATAATTCAAAAATATTCATTTTCCTATTCTGTTCAGAACAACAGTTTGTGAAGGAAGTACCACTTTGGCATGTCCAAATAGTATCCATTTTCTACAGTGCTTTCCTATGCCCAAATAACCATCCTCCAACAAATACCAGGTCAATCCATTCATTATTTTGAGCCGAGCTTCAACATTCGTAGTTATGTCCAGTGTGGTAGTTTGCAAAGCAAGTACCACCTAGGCTCCTCCTTTTGAGCTGAAAATTTGTGAAGGCGGTCTTCTTAGTAACTGATCATCCTCAGCCAAAACTCACACCCATTAGCCATCTACATTTCCCGTACCGCTAATCAAACACTTGGCTACTAATTCATGTTTGAGCATCGATCGGTCTCCTTGTGAGAATCTTATGTTGTAATTTTCTTCCTAGCACCTACCTGGGGAGTGCCAAAACCACTAGACATGCCTATGCCGCCCAGAACACATGGCAATGCCAGGGTCACGCGGTGACCACGCGGCGGGCATGTGAGTTTACGCGCTCTAGAGTTGGGGCCCTCGGCCACCGCCCAAACCTCGACGTATCGCCACCAAACCATGTATTTATGATTAAATAGGTACTTATGTACATGGAAATGATTTTTGGAAAAAATAAATAGCAAACTATGAGACAGCTGCAGTTCAAATTTGACCCGCTTCCACCTAAATCGGCGGAAATTTGTCTTTTTCACGAGAGGTGGATCAAAACTTTTTACACCCAACCATTTTGTCAATTGTGCATTAAATATGGCCTAGTATTTTAGAAAAATGATTTGGTCCAATTTTGCACCAATTATTTGGGAGGTT
The DNA here is from genome assembly GCF_003073215.2 of Triticum urartu. Classification (NCBI taxonomy): domain Eukaryota; kingdom Viridiplantae; phylum Streptophyta; class Magnoliopsida; order Poales; family Poaceae; genus Triticum; species Triticum urartu. Next base: position 65,158,201 of record NC_053023.1, on the reverse strand, counting down.
CTTCACAAAAAAACCTCCTTTTGGGCACTCGAAAAATGGAAAATGGTTTTTTCGTCCGAAGAAAATGAAAACTTCCTTAGGAAACATTGTTTACCATTCCAATATGCACCCTTGTGCACAATATGAGATCATTTGAACAAACTATGCCATGAATGTGGCCATAAGATTTATCATTTGGCTTGAAAGCCATTGATCTCCACACGTGATAGCTCGTTTCTGAGAACACTTTTTTAAAATAATTGCCGTATTACAAGTTTGTTATTTTTCTTGGGAACTTGGCCACATATAATGACACAATGCAAAGGTTTCCCAATTTTTTTTTTGAATTTTTTATGCCCGTTTCAAAATGCGGTCAAAACGGCGGGAATGACCGTTCCTAGCTAGTGGTTGAATCTTGGAAATTTTTTGGTGTTTCTCTGATTAAATAGGTACTTATGTACCTAGAAATGATTTTTGTAAAAAATAAATAGCAAACTATGATGCAGCTGCAGTTCAAATTTGACCCGCTTCCTCCTAAATCGGCGGAAATTTGTCTTTTTCACGAGAGGTGGATCAAAACTTTGTACACCCAACCATTTTTTCTATTGTGCATTAAATATGGCCTAGTATTTTAGAAAAATGATTTGGTCCAATTTTGCAACAATTATTTGCGAGGTCCTTCACAAAAAAACCTCCCTTTGGGCACTCAAAAAATGGAAAATGGTTTTTTCGTCCAAAGAAAATGAAAACTTCCTTAGGCAACATTGTTTACCATTCTAATATGCACCCTTGTGCACAATATGATATCATTTGAACAAACTATGCCATGAATGTGGCCATAAGCTTGATCATTTGGCTTGAAAGCCATTTATCTCCACACGTGATAGCTCGTTTCTGAGAACACTTTTTTAAAATAATTGCCATATTACAAGTTTGTTATTTTTCCTAGGAACTTGGCCACATATAATGACACAATGAAGGTTTCCCAATTTTTTGATTTTTTTTGAATTTTTTTATGCCCGTTTCAAAATGCGGTCAAAACGGCGGCACTACTAGGAAAAGGCCTACTAATGGCGCACCGGTTTTGCCTACTAATGGCGCATCACCGGTGCGCCATTAGTAGCACGCCACTAGTAATTTTTACTAATGGCGCACCACTGGTGCGCCATTAGTATCTGGTATACTAATGGTGCACCATCCAGTGCGCCATTAGTATATAACACCATGCGCCATTAGTGTGCCTCCCAGGGGCTATATTTAACCATGTGCTTTGGCACACTAATTTCGCACTGCGGATAGATGCGCCATTAGTATACTTGGCATACTAATGGCGCACTCCGTCCTCATGCGCCATTAGCATCCTTTGGCATACTAATGGCGCACTCTGTATTGATGCGCCATTAGTATCCTTTGGCATACTAATGGCGCACCTTGTGGTGATGCGCCATTAGTATGAATATTTGGTTTTTTTTACTTTTCTGATTTTTGCACAGGTTACAAAATATATTATTTGACAGAATATAGACAGTAGCACACAGCAACAGCAGATTCATTGAATACAATAGAAGATTAGTCTCCGAATACAATTCATCATATTAGTCTCCGAATTCAAAAGACCGAACAAAGATAAATCATTACAAGTCTCGAGACCGCGAGAATCGAGTTTGTCTTCACATTAGAAGTCGATATCAAACATCTAAACTACCATCACATAGAAGAGAGCCGCAGTCATCACGATGAGCATCATCGTGATCAAACTGGTCTTCATCCGGTTCCTCCAACGCTCCCTCCTCTCTCCCGCTAGATAGCGGGCATATCTAGATTCGGCCTCCGCCCTAGTGGTGTACCCTTTGTAACAGTTACCGCTAAAATGGTGAACCTGTCTCCGACACTCCTCCCAGTCATCGTAGACTCTGGGAACCTTACCCTTGTACATGACATACGACGGCATCTCTATGCACAAGCCAAACAACAGACAATACATACATAAGCAATATATAAGTATGCAACAAAAGGATCGGAAGAGAAAAGCAAGAAATTAATAGCACGATTCATAGTCCTACTAATAAATAGCATCGATTACATGTAAGTTGAATGACTGTCCAAACCAAAGAGACATACAATTCATTAAAGTTTAATTACAACATGAGCCAATCAATGTTTCAGAACTACACATCACTACTTTCGACTCGACTCATGGACATGAGCGTGGATGAAGCCGTCGTCTGTCATGATGGTCATGAAATCGCGGGCGTTGTCAGCCTGCATTTGTAGCATTCCGTCTATCTCAATGTTGGACGGTTGATATCTGAGGAAGAACTGCCCCGAGGTATGAAGGACATCTTGATGGATAATGTTCGCGAACTCCGACTGGATGCGAAAGAATTCTTGTCTGATGTCCGCGTCCTGGATTGCCGACAAGCTCGCGGCCCAATCTTTGAGATTATTTGGTAGCAGAAGGTGATGATGGTCCCTTACGATCGCCCGCATGTGATGGAGGGCGTAGTATGCATCCTTCTGACCGCCAGGCGGCTGCTTGACGCAGCAGAACTTCGTATTGTGGGCGAACTCGTGCTTGCCGTACTTACGAACTGCCCTGATGAAGGTGCCTCCACATTTGGCATAGCCAGGAAGAACATCATCAAGAACTTTCTTGATATTTGTGTAGTCTATCTTGGAGTTACGGTTCGGGTCGAAATACGTGGCCACGGAATATTTCGGGCTTAAGAGGATGAGTGTGCAATGTGTGTCACTGCACAGAACACGGAATGTTAGAAAAAAAAAAGAATGATCAAAATCTAAGAAATCATACGTTACGGGGCGGTTAAGGGATGACTTACTCGGGAAAGTAAGGCACAAGGAAGTTATCCTTATCTGGGTTTGCCAGAATGACGTCTTCGAGGTGTGAACTCGCGATTTGGCGGTCCCCGGCGCTGCTCAAGAGCTTGGCACGCATGTAGAAGGGGTCGACGATCACGATGTCCGGGGTCTTGTCTCTAATGATCCGCATCTCCATACTCAGCGAAAACAGCCAAACGAAGGTGTAGTGTAGCGGATGAAGGTTGAACATAGCAAAGATGTCATCAAACCGCAGGACGATCGTACCCCCGATGGCACCATCCACAAAGCCCTTGCCCTCTGGCACCTTGGCCACGAAAACCGGGTATGCCACATCATTCTCTCTGAGACGCCGCTTCTCCAAAGAAAGAACACTGTCGTGCAGACTCCGCATAGCACTGGTTGCAGCACTGACCATATTTGCCGGTAGCATCGCCCTACCCGCCACATGCACCCTCCCCGAGATATCCTTAGGTGAAGGTGGCCCGTCCTGAGCACGGATCATACTCGGTGCCGGCTGGCTCGCACCTGCGGCCTATTTAGTCGGCCATTTCCGGCCCTTCTTCTTGATCTGCTATAATGGGACCGAGTTTTGCTCACAGACCGCCTTCTTGAGTGTGTTGGGGCTGATAATATTTGGCACCTCCGCTATCTGAGGCTCGGTCAAGGCGGCAGCTGGAGGCGTCTCCTGAGAACTGAACGCCAGACGATGCCTGTTGCAATTGGGTTTCTCCGTCGTACCAGCTAGATCGCAGTCGTCTTGTTTGGGTTCTTGAGAAGGAGGCCCGTAGAACTCGTCACCGTACCCATGTTCGGCAAAGTACTTACAGACGTTGGTAAATGTACCATCGTCGTTGTCGTCGTCGTCCAGATCCTGTGCCATATGCATGTCCGGATCCTGTGCCATAGGGATGTCCGGCATGTCCGGTAGCATTGCTGCGTTCTTGCCACGGCTTGGCGCCGGCACGACTGGCGGTCTTGTCTATGGGGTGGTGTCCCCCACCCCCAAACGAATCTGGCTCTTTGGCCAAAGCAGGGGCCAGCTTACGCAGGCGCTGAGGGTCATCTCATCTTCTTCGTCGGCCCCAGTGGGTCGAATCGGAGGTAACAGCTCGTCGCAGCCTGGCAGCACCTGAACCACTTCAACCCTATAAATTGTGGGTGGCATCGGATTACCGTGGAACACGGGGTTGCCCAGTTGAACGATTCTGCCCTTAGCGACGTCGACCAACTCGCCGCCCACGAAGTGCAGGAGAGTGCAAGGAACATTGGCGGCGCCCTGCGAAAACATGTAGGGCGTCAGGGATGCCCAGTCAAAGGCAAGGAGATGAAGTCCTCAGCCGAGAGGCTTAGTTACCGTAATGCCGTCGAGCTCGGCTAATGTCGAGGCACCGCCAACGGCGGGCGTGCAACTGACGGAGGGGCCGCTTGCTGGCGAGGTGCCGGCTGGCGTACACCCGGGTGCATTAAGCTCCAATGCCGGCGTCGGAGACACCAATACCGCCACCGCCGGAGACACCAATGGCGCCGCCGCCGTAGACACCAATACCGCCGCCACCGGAGACACCAATGGTGCCGCCTGCGCGTTGTGTGAGTTGCTGGCCGTGAAGCTGGGAATCGGGGGCGGCCCCTGTTGGCCACCCGCAATCCACGTCGTTATCCCATGAATCAAGGTAGGCATAATGCCGGTAAGCGTCGATCCTAGTTGTTGTTGCACTTGCTCTTGGACCATCTCTGGAATCCGCGCCACTTGCGCCTTGAGTGCTTCAACCTCGCGCGACTGGATTTCCGAGCTGGTCTTTTTCTCCTTTCGCCCACCAGCTCCATAGTATGACGACCATTTTGTGGACAAGCCTTTGCCGCCCACACGACCAGCTGACGTCGGCTTATTGAGCTTATCCCTGTTTTTCATTACGTTCAATGCCCTATTCAAAGGGGTGTCAAAAGGGGAGCTCTGAGACGACCCCGTTCTACTGCTTTCTTTGTCCCGTGGAAGGAACGTGAACCATTTAAAAATATTGGGGATTAATTAGAATGCAACCATATGGAGCTAATTACGTGGGGGTGTATTCCTTACCAGAACAAGCTCAAGCTCCTTGGTCTTAGGATCCGTGGTAAGCTCCTTTGTTACCGGGTCCTCCTTGTACCGGGCCCTGATAAAGTTCCTGGTCTGCTTGTCACTGTATTTCTCGAAGCGGGGTGGTAGGCCTTGCTCAGCACGCTCCGCGTCCTCCTTGTCCCATACAGGCTCCGCCACTCTGTAACCGCCGGGACCGAGTTGGTGGACCCCTATGTTCAACTGCCGCATTTCTTTCCCCCACTGACTTGATTCGGAGGTTGCGGGCCTCTCGCACTTGATCTTGAACTCCTTGTAGTCATCTTCGCTCATCAAAGGATATTTCTCCTTGATCTTCTCATAACTATCACCTTTGTCAATCATTGCCTTTACCGTGCTTTTCCAAGTAGACAGGGCCGTGCTCATCGTCGTGAGGGCGGCACCGTTCACTTTATTACCCGAGAGGCGTGTGTTTGCGAACTCAGTGGGGAACTTGTATCGTTCGTGCAGCTTCGTGAAGAGGAGGCTGCGCAAATTCCCTCGGTCTTTATGCCTTAGGCTCTCGGTGTTGATCGAGGCGGTGCTCCGGAGAATGCACCCGAGCTGAATCAAGTACCCCTTGACTACGTTTTTGGGCGCCATCGGATGCCCGTCGGAGTTCACTTCAGTAAATTCCTCCCTGACGGTGCCGAGCACGCTCGGGCGCCGGTCCTTCCGTTGCCTCCTCGGTTGGCTGCCATCTGTGCGTGCGCCGCCATCATCAGTGGTGGCATCCGCGGCGCCATCATCAGTGGTGTCATCCCCGACGCCACTAGGGGTTGTGTAGTCAGGATCGGTGTCTTCCGCGGCGGCCTCATAGCGGTGAGGTTCTTCCTCCAACTCCTGGGATAGCTCCCAGAATTGCTTGCCGCCCGAACCGCCGGCCTCATCGTTGTGGGCCATGTTTCGCTCTAAATAGGAAAAAAGTTTGGTCAAAAAGTTGGTTATTGTCAAGGAACAAGATCATGGTCTCATCATTTAGGGTTTGTCGACACCGAGGCATCCTAAAAGCTAAGCTTTTATCATTTAGGGTTTGTCGACGCCGAGGCACCCTAAAAGCCTAAGCGTACATCATTTATGTTCTCATCGACACCGAGGCACCCTATAGAAGCCAAGGTTTCATCATTTAGGGTTTTTCGACGCCGAGGCACCCTAAATGCTCAGTTAAGTTTTCGTCATTTAGGGTTTATTGATGCCGAGGCACCCTAGGTTGGGCCTAATCACTTGGCAGTAATCACTTAGCTCTATTGCCACCTATGCAGCAAGAATGGCGGGGCAGTTGATCCTACTTAACTAAGTACTAAGATACCCCGGCCCATGCATTAGTCGCAAGTACCCCATATGTCCTATTTTTAGCAAAGTCATGCTAAAATTCACGGAAAATTTCAGCATGACCTTTGCTGAAAATAGGACATATGGAGTACCCGAATTTGCCGGAACAGAAGTTAATCGACATTCCGGCAAACTCAAGGGCCTCTCGGGATACCTGCAATATCATTATCCCCGCGTAATGAAGTCTCCAATGGGTAATTTCAAAAGATCACAAGTAGCATCATCACAAGTACAACATCATCTATAGCTTTATATACAAAAGACCACTTATGTTGACAAAAGACCACTTATGCCAATAGTATGGTTTATATCAGATTCAGAGTTAGAAACAGGAAAAACCGGTGCTTCAAAGCCTACTGGACACAATTTACATCTATCAGTACGGGATGTCCTAACTAATTTCAAGTGTTCACAGGTGGACTTGTACCATGGATGAGCCTAGTGCTTCATTAGTCAACTGAACAGAGATAATAGGGCATAACACCATAAATAAAGTGATGAGCATACATACTACTGTCCAAGCAAATTAACTAAATAGTATTGTGTCAAGTTCAGTTTGAAAATTCAGTTACTGCTTGAGTGATTTGACGCCAAAAATTATTCCCAAAAATTACAATGATTGTATATTGACTGCATATATTCACCGTACAGGACTGAATTCAGTCAAGAAAACCTGTCAATTTCTGTTCACTGCATATATTCACTGTACAGGCTGTCAAGTTCTATTTCAGCTCAAGAATGACACACTCAACTTCATTGCTTCAACCACATGGACAACAGAGCAAAGGTTGGAAGTTGACAATATACGTTAGATTCACACATGCTCCCCTAATTATTTTGTCTGTATCTTTAGATTATCTACTTTAGGCACAATCATACACAATTCTGACTAATTCATCACTGTAGGCCAGCATGAAACACACTCCTCCAAAAAAGCCTAAAATTCCACTATTATTGCCTGTAAAAAGGCCTAATATCCACTAGTATTGCCTCTAAAAAAGCCTTAAAAGTCCACTATTGTTGACAATCAAAATATGATCTGAACTATAAGGAGTTAACTGAAAAATGAGTGGTTGTTGGCATGAGGGAGTAAACTGATTGTTGGCACAAAAATATTGGTTCTGCAAACATGAAAACAGTCACAAAAATAATGCACTTGGTTTGTGTTGAGTTTTTGCTTTCAGGGATTGGTTTGTGTTGAGTTGTTAACCTAAAGGTTCGGTTGTTTGAATCTCCTTTAGCTAGTTTGAATCCATGGACTACCCTATTAGATTGGGACTGAAGATAGGTACCTGCTTATCTTTCTATTCCGTCACCAACAGTGGCTTTTCCAAGAATAATATCCCTGCATGAACATAGGTGAGAGGTTAACTAACTGCCTCAAAGGCATAATCAATGCATCATCTCGAAGAAATAATGCGATTGACATGTCAAAACTATGACAGAAATGTAAAACTTGATGGCAACTACGACATGGCAAGAAAGAACTCATATGTAGTGATGGCAGAACGTATGAATTTGCCGCGGAAAAATTTGGTTCTCCCTAAAAACAAAATGGAAAAATTGTGGTGGAACGAATCTAAATTTGCCATTCACTATATATTGGAAATTGCCTTAGAATACCCCTACTAGTTCTGAACCAGATCAAAAACTACATATCACAAAAATACCATGGTACAGAATGGTGGTGAAATTTGCCATGACATTTATACTAGTGCACTAGGTCATGGCATGTCATCTGTACTAGTCTACGGGTCATGGGATGCAATTTGGGGTGAGAAAACTAAACACAAAATTCGGATGTGCCTCTATTGGGACATGGCACATCAATTTACAGATAATCAAATTAACAAAAATGAAAAAAAGACGGGCGGTTGAGGATGTTGCCACCAGCAGTGGAAAAGGAGGAAGGAGGAGGCCCTCCCCAATCTTGCAACCATAGACTGCCACGGTCGAGGGGAAGGAGGGAATGGGGAATGGTGGAGAGAGGAAGGAAGGTGGAAGGAGGAGAGGTACCTGGTCGCCGGAGGGGTTGTGGTCGGGGTCGGGGTCCGAGCTCGTCCGGTTCCTCGCTCGCCGCGGTCGAAGGAGAGCAGGGGGCCGGTGGCGGAGGACGGCATGGGCAGGCAGGGTGGAGGGAGCACCTTGGTTGGGGCGGAGCGGCGAGGCGACGGGGCGACGGAGCGGCGAAGGCGACGGATGGGAGGATGAGGCGCGGCGGACGGCGGCGGTCGAAACCCTAGGCGGTCGCTCACTCGCTTCTGGGGTTGGGTTGGGGGTGGGTCGATCGATCGATGGGGATCTGGTGGCGAGGGAGAGAGGGCCGAAGGAGATAGCTAGGGGGAAGCTTACTAATGGCGCACCAGACCTCTGTGCGCCATTAGAAATCTTTTTTTTAGATAGCAATGGCGCACCCCGCAGCGGTGCGCCATTAGAAATCTTTTTTAGATAGCAATGGCGCACCCCGCAGCGGTGTGCCATTAGAAATCTTTTTTTTAGATAGCAATGGCGCACCCCGCAGCAGTGCGCCATTAGAATTTTTTTCTTATTACAGTTCGAGCACAGGTTATATTGCACCTAACCTAATCCACATCAGAACCTGCCCACTAGCCCTACTGGTTAGCACGCAGCACACACACCAGGAGGTCCTGGGTTCGATTCCCAGGCTCCACAATATTTTTTTTGCATTTTAAATGTTGTTTGATATTTATTTGTGTTTAAATATGTTCAAACTTGTTTAAATCATAATAGTAATATTTTTTATAAAATCAGTAATAATTTTTTTAAAATATATTCAAATTTGTTACTTGAAAATATCATCAGCGGCGGCGGTGTAGCGGGGGAGGGTGCGGGGGGTGCCCGTTGGCGGCGGTGGAGCGGGGGAGGGCGCGGGGGGCGGGTGCTCGTCGGCGGCGGTGGAGGGGGATCCAGATCGAGTGTCCTCATGAATTCAAAAAGTGCCCGTCAAATTTAAAAATATTCATGATATCAAAAAGTGCCCATGAAATACAATCGAGAAATGAAGATTATGATTTAAATACAATCGATCTTAGCTAGCTATCTGTTCACAATCTTCTTGCCCTTCTTTCTCGCAAATGGAGTTCTTCTGTGGAACGGACGTCCTTTAGGTAGGGTGGTCCTGCTTCTTCTTGTGGTGTGTGCTGCTACTTCATCGTCGTCATCATGTTCGCTCTTCGGGTCGCCGTACTTGTCGAAGTCTTGCTCATTGATTACTCCATCCATTCCGATGATCTTCCTTTTGCCTCTCCTCACGACAACACGACTGGGCTTTGACGGGTCGGTAATGAAGAAGCATTGGTCCACTTGGGAAGCCAGTACCCATGGCTCATTTTTCGCGGTGACGTTTGCGCCCGCGGTCTTGGATTTGGCTTCGGGTATAACCATGGTGGTGAAATATCGGTCTTCTTTTAGGACGCTCTTGGCCCATCTGACACGGAACATCGGGACCTTCTCTCCAGCGTAGCTCAGCTCCCAGATCTCCTCGATCCTTCCGTAGTATCTGTCCTTGACGTTACCGGTGTAGGATTCCATCGTTACCCCGGAGTTCTGATAACCATCCCTCTTCATGTCCTTGTCCTCGGTGTAGAATGTGTAGCCGTTGATATCGTACGCCTCATAGGTCATCAGGTTGTGCTCGGCGCCCTGTGACAAGGCGAATATGAGTTGTTCTTCCGCGGAAGAATCCTCATGTAAAGGGTACGACAGAAGCATCTGCTTGAAACAACACGTGAAACATGAGTTGTGCTCTTTGATTATATCTTCGTCCGTCCTCTGTTGGCCTCGGTCATTGTACGTCTTCTCAATAAAGGTTTTGTTCTCTACCACCCAAGGATGGACCACGTCTATGTGTTGTAGCGCGACTAGGTTTGCTCTTTCAAAGTCGGCGAGTCAACCCTCAAAGTCGACGTGCATTTCGCGGCGACCCTCACGGTGACCCCATCCAGCGAGCCTGCCGAGGTGCCTGTTGACGGGCAGACCAATGGGGTTCTCGATGCCTAGATAATTCGTGCAGTAGGAGATGCACTCTTTGGTCAGAAAGCCCCTGGCTATACTTCCCTCTGGACGTGACATGTTGCGAACGTATCCTTTGATGACACCATTCATCCTTTCGAACGGCATCATGCTGTGCAGGAACGTCGGCCCGAGTTGGATGTGTTGGAAATATGCCCTAGAGGCAATAATAAAAGCATTATTATTATATTTCCTTGTTCATGATAATTGTCTTTATTCATGCTATAATTGTGTTATCCGGAAATCGTAATACATGTGTGAATAACAGACACCAACATGTCCCTAGTAAGCCTCTAGTTGACTAGCTCGTTGATCAACAGATAGTCATGGTTTCCTGACTATGGACATTGGATGTCATTGATAACGAGATCACATCATTAGGAGAATGATGTGATGGACAAGACCCAATCCTAAACATAGCATGAGATCGTATAGTTCGTTTGCTAGAGTTTTTCCAATGTCAAGTATCTTTTCCTTAGACCATGAGATCGTGTAACTCCCGGATACCGTAAGAATGCTTTGGGTATACCAAACGTCACAACGTAACTGGGTGACTATAAAGGTAGACTACGGGTATCTCCGAAAGTGTCTGTTGGGTTGACATGGATCAAGACTGGGATTTGTCACTCCGTATGACGGAGAGGTATCGCTGGGCCCACTCGGTAATGCATCATCATAATGAGCTCAAAGTGACCAAGTGTCTGGTCACGGGATCATGCATTACGGTACGAGTAAAGTGACTTGCCGGTAACGAGATTGAACGAGGTATTGGGATACCGACGATCGAATCTCGGGCAAGTAACATATCGATTGACAAAGGGAATTGCATACGGGGTTGATTGAATCCTCGACATCGTGGTTCATCCGATGAGATCATCGTGGAGCATGTGGGAGCCAACATGGGTATCCAGATCCCGCTGTTGGTTATTGACCGGAGAGTCGTCTCGGTCATGTCTGCTTGTCTCCCGAACCCGTAGGGTCTACACACTTAAGGTTCGGTGACGCTAGGGTTGTGAAGATATGTATATGCAGTAACCCGAATGTTGTTCGGAGTCCCGGATGAGATCCCGGACGTCACGAGGAGTTCCGGAATGGTCCGGAGGTAAAGAATTATATATAGGAAGTGCTGTTTCGGCCATCGGGACAAGTTTCGGGGACGCCGGTATTGTACCGGGACCACCGGAAGGGTCCCGGGGGTCCACCGGGTGGGGCCACCTATCCCGGAGGGCCCCATGGGCTGAAGTGGGAGGGAACCCAGCCCATAGTGGGCTGGGGCGCCACCCCCCCTAGGGCCCATGCGGCTAGGGTTGAGGGGAAACCTTAAAGGGGGCGCCCCCTTAATTGGGGGGCAAGCCCCCCACCCTAGGGCGCCGCCCCCCCTAGTAGATTCCATCTATTAGGGCCGCCGCCCCCCCTAGCACCCCTATATATAGTGGGGGAGAGGAGGGACTTCATACCCCAGCCCCTGGCGCCTCCCTCTCTCCCCGTTACGTCTCTCTCTCGTAGTATAGGCGAAGCCCTGCTACTGTGACGCCCTGCATCCACCACCACGCCGTCGTGCTGCTGGATCTTCATCGACCTCTCCTTTCCCCTTGCTGGATCAAGAAGGAGGAGACGTTCCCCGTCCCGTACGTGTGTTGAACGCGGAGGTGCCGTCCGTTCGGCGCTTGGTCATCGGTGATTTGGATCACGTCGTGTTCGACTACATCATCACCGTTCTTTGAACGCTTTCGTGCGCGATCTACAAAGGTATGTAGATGCATCCGATGACTCGTTGCTAGATGAACTCCTAGATGGATCTTGGTGAGACGAGTAGGAAATTTTTTGTTTTCTGCAACGTTCCCCAACAGGATGATATCCTCACAATATGGACCAGCAGATGCACCATAACGTCGAAGAATGCGGGCGGGAAGTACATCTCAAGCTCGCATAGTATCACCACGATCTCTTCCTGTAGCCTTCTGAGTTGCCTCACGCCAATCGACTTCCGAGAGATGACGTCGAAAAAGTTGCATAGGCCAAATAGCGTTTCACGGATGTGCGCGTCCATGAACCCATGGATTGCAACTGGAAGTATCTGTGTCATCAGCACGTGACAGTCGTGAGACTTCATCCCGCTGAACTTCTGCTTCGCTGGGTCTAGGTATCTGCTTATCTTCCCCGCATAACCGTAAGGAAGTTTTACTCCTACGAGGCAAGTGAAAAACTGCTCGATCTCCTCCTGACTTAGAGTGAAGCACGCGGGAGGGTAGTCACTTCCGGTCTTCTTGGCCTTTTTGCCTTTGCGATGAGTTTCTATGTCCTGCTTCGCCTCATCATCATCATCATCATTAGAGTGAAGCTCCTTCCTGATGCCCATTGATTTCAAGTATGCCCTTGCTTTCGGCCCATCTTTGGTCCTCTCTGGCATGTTGAGCAGGGTACCAAGTAGACTCTCGCACACGTTCTTCGTGATATGCATGGCATCAAGGCTGTGAGGCACACGGTGGATCTTCCAGTACGGCAAGTCCCAGAAAACAGACCTTGTTTTCCATACCTTCAGCAACGGCTCTGGCGCCTTTCGCTTCTTTCCTGGCTCTGGCGCCTTTTTCTTCATTCCCGGCAGTGGGCAATCTTTCCAATTTTTCAACAGCTCGTCTATTTCCTCGCCGCTCCTCGTACGCGGGCATTTTCGGGGTTCGGTTTCACCATCGAACAGATCCTTGCGTTTCCTCCACGGGTCATCGTCGCGAAGCCACCTTCGATGTCCCATGAACACGGTTTTCAAAGATTCGGGATCTCTATCTAGCTGGCGATACGTTGTGTCATCCATGCACCTTACGCATCCAGAAAATCCGTGGACTACCTGCCCCGCAAGATATCCGTAACCGAGATAGTCGTGCACCGTCGTGAGCAGTGCGGCTCTCATAGGGAAATATTCTTTCTCTGCGGCATCCCACATATTGGCTGGCGTTTTCCACAGCGTGTCTAGCTCCTCTTTCAGCAGCCCCAGATACAGATTGATGTCGTTCCCTGGTTGTTTCGGCCCTTCAATTAGCATACTCATGTGAATGTACTTCCTCTTCACGCACAAACTGGGTGGAAGGTTGTACATCCACACAAACACAGGCCACGTGCTATGTGTGCTTCTCTGGCTGCCAAACGGATTGACTCCATCGGTGCTCGTGCCCAGCACGATGTTCCTTGGATCCTTCCCAAATTCTGGGTATTCGAAGTTCAACTCTTGCCACTGGCTCGCATCCTTAAGGTGACTCAGCATCTTGTCTTTTTTATTTATCTCCGGATCATTTCCGTCATATTCCCGCTTCTTCTCCTCCCTATCCGTGTGCCAACGCAGGAGCTTTGCTACCTTAGGATCCGTGAAATACCGCTACAGACGAGGAGTGATCGGAAAGTACCACACCAATTTTTGAGGAGCTTTCTTCCTCTTCTTGTATCGAGTGACGCCGCACACCGGACATATGGTAGACCCCGCGTGCTCGTCCCGATAAATGATGCAATTGTTCATGCACACATGGTATTTCACGTGCGGTAAATCCAGAGGACACACGATTTTCTTCGCCTCCTCGAAACTGGTCGGGCACTTATTCCCCTTGGGAAGACGTTCGTGCCAGAATGACATGTTCTCGTCCAAGCATGCGTCGCTCATTTTGTGTTTTACCTTCATCTCCAGAGCCATGAGCATTACTTTCAGGCGGGTATCGTCGGGCCTGCATCCTTCATACAATGGAGTAACTGCGTCTATCTCCAGTTGATCCAGCTTGGCTTTCTCTCGGGCGGCAGCTCTTGCGTTATCCGTCTGCTTGAGAAGCAGCTCTTGAATATGAGGGTCCTGCACCCAGCCTCAATCGTCGTCTGCTCCGGCATCTTCATCTTCATGATCATGCCCTTCGTCTTGATTTTCCTCATCATCATGTACGACATCTTCTACATGATGACTGTGTACAGCATCACTGTCGTGATCATGTCCTAGAGATTCTTTGTCTTCTCGCCCGCCCTCGCCGCGGTGGTACTTGTCTTGTTGCCCTTCCTCATTTCTTGCCCGGCCCCCATGGACGACTTCATAGTCATCTTCATCACCTTGCCATCGATACCATCCATGAAACCACGCAAGAACAGGTGGTCCCGCACCTGCCCGGAATCCGGGTCCGCAATGAGGCTCTTCAGCTTGCATCTTCGACACGGACATCTTATCTCCGTCTCGTTCTTTTGAAGCATCTCGGCCTTCGCGCAGCTCAAAAACCTATTCACGATGCCTTCGGTCATCGTGCGGACCATGGTCGCCTGCGGGGTTGAGCAAAACGATATTTTAGAACCAAGAAAAAATTTGGCATGAGCTTCCCTAAAAATAGGACCAAAAAGGATGCATAGTGCCAAAATTCTCGCTGAAACGGAAATGAATCAACATTCCGGCAAAATATTGGCATCTATTGCATTTCAAATACTGGTACCTGCAAACACAAACATATATGCAACACCACAAACACATGCAACACCACAAACATACATAGATCTAGCTAGGCCACAAAAAGTGCATGTGCACGTTGTTGGAGCGAGCTAGGTAGAAAAAAAGTAGATCTACATCATGAAGATAGCTTTCCCCTTACTTACCTATCAAAAAAGGTAATTTCACCACTTAATTTTGATGAATCTACGGTGGAAATGAGGTGAGGAGGAGGAGGCAGCCGAAAGCTTGGAGAAGGAGGTGGAGGGAATGAAGTGGGGAAAGTGAGTGGGTAGGTGTGGGGCTGTCCAAAATATCTTGTTGGGGTCCCAGGTTACTAATGGCGCACCACCTGCAAATGCGCCATTAGTAACCTTGGTTACTAATGGCGCACCTGTAGGTGGTGCGCCATTAGTAGTTTTGCAAAAAAAAGAATAAAAAAATTCAGTACTGGCGCACTCCATGTCTGGTGCGCCATTACTAGTTAGAACTAGTAATGGCGCACCAGAGGTAGGATGCGCCATTAGTATGTATGTAAAAATGAAAAAAAAAATTATCACTAGTGGCGCACCAGTTTTCTGGTGCGCCATTAGTGTCTTCCACACTAATGGCGCATCACCAACTGGTGCGCCATTAGTATATAGTAGTGGCGCACTACTTCCCTGGTGCGCCATTAGTGTCAATCCTATCTATAGCCCTTTTCCTAGTAGTGCAGGAATGACCGTTCCTAGCTAGTGGTTGAATCTTGGAATTTTATTGGTGTTTCTCTGATTAAATAGATACTTATGTATCTAGAAATGATTTTTGGAAAAATAAAGAGCAAACTAGAAGGCAGCTACAGTTCAAATTTAACCCGCTTCCTGCTAAATCGACGGAAATTTGTCTTTTTCACGAGAGGTGGATCAAAGCTTCTCACACCCAACCATTTGGTCAATTGTGCATTAAATATGTCCTAGTATTTTAGAAAATTGATTTGGTACAATTTTGCAATAAATATTTGGTAGGTCCTTCACAAAAAAGCTCATTTCAAACACTCAAAAATGAAAAAATAATTTAAAAGACCTCATTTCTCATAACTCTTTAAAAAAATATTTATCTTATTTCAATTTATGATTATTCCTGAAAACAATAGTCAAATTTGCTGACTCAATAAAACGTTTTTTTTAAATTTCAGGTCATAATAAAATAGCTAACACGATTTAGCACATAATTTTAGTCGATTATGACCAATTTAAATGGTCAAAATATCATACCTGCATACTGCGTTCTGATTGGTCCAGGGGCCTCTCACGCGGATCATGGGTAAATCACCGTCGGATCCCCTGGATCCAACGGCCCGCACCAAACATGGATGTGTCCATGAAACCCTAGCTCAGTCCCGTGGTCATTTTCCACCCCCCCCCGCCTCCTTTCTTTCCCTCGCTCTCTACTCCTCCTCTCCCCTTCCAGATCCGGCGGAGCTCCTCTCGATCCCCTCCCCTTCCTCCCCATCAGCCGCCGCACCCATTCTCTCCAGATCCAATCCAAGCCCCCCCATCCACCGTCCCCTTCCTCCCCCGTCGACGTTCACGCTCAAGGCCTCCGCCTCACCTGCCCTCGCCATTGCCTCCTCGGTGGGGTTGCCATTCTTGGCGTCTGCTTCCACGGCATCGAGGGCAGCGCCGCCGCGGCCAGGAGGGTCTCGCTCCGCGGGGCCGCACCCGCGACATGCTTCCCCGCGCCCGCACCAACTCCGGCGCTCAATCTTTTTTTTTCTAAAAAAGATTGAGCCGAATAAAAATAGCGGCTCCACCCGCCGCTCCCGCCCCGACACCGGCGCCAAGGCCGTCCGTGCCCACCAGGTCTGGGGTCCCGCCGCGCGGTTCGTCGTCAAGGTCCCCGCTGTCTCCGAGTTCTTTGTCAAGGTCCCCGCACATCCTCTCCTCACCCCCCTAGATCGGACTCGGCGCATCCCTCCGCCGCCAGCCGCCATGTCGCCGTCTCTGCTCGAGGTCAGCTCACCTCCCTCCCCCTCTCTCCTCTCTTTCTCGTTGCGCGGCGTAGGTGGAGGTTGCTGAATTGACCTTGTTTTTTCGCTTGGTTCCTTCTTGCTGCAGGGGCTCACCAAGTCGCTGGCCATGACCGTGCTCTCCGAGGTCAGTGACAAGACCTTCTTCACCGCCGCGGTACCCCACCCCACCTCACCTCCTCTCGCTCATGTTCCGCTGCTGTACAAGAGACGCCGGACTGCTGTCGTCCTCCGCTCCTACTTGGCTGCTGAGGTACTCCCGAATCTCGTCCATGAATCTCTCTCCCCGCTCCGTCCCTCCCCCTTGACAAAATTCCTCACAATTCATTCTGCAGTACAAGTGTTCGTTCGTTCTTCCTGCTCCAGGCATCCGGTGGCCGTCCTCCTCCTCTTCTCCACGCCATACATGGCCACAACAAAGGTAACACTCCAATCTGGTTTGTGTGTATTCTGCTATTGTGCAGCCTGTTTGTGGGGTTGTCAGCAAGCCATGGTGTAGATTAAGACGGCCAGGAGCTTGGTGGTCGCACCATCAGCGTCAGCCAGGCCAATTAACGCCCCCGCCGCTGGTGGGCATGAACAGCAACTAGGAGGTCGGCCGCCGGCCATTAAATCCACCATCTTATCAACTTATCGTCTCTGTTTAAGTTATCAAGTCTTGTGTGGCAGTTTAAGTTATCAGTCTCGTGTGGTGGTTTAGTTTATGGTCGTGAGATGAGATGGAACCTACCAAATGTCTATCTATCTGTGTTGCGTATCGTTCGCTTATGCCTATTGAACATGCACTAGTATCATTTAACCAACTGAAGTGGTGAAATCTAGTAGTATCATTTAATCATTTGCCTGATTTCGCGTGAATGATCTCCATCCTTTATCCCATACTCGGTGTGCGTGGTGGAATACTGATGCTCTCAACGCGCTCTGTTGAGGATGTGGTTTACCTGAATTGAGAAAAATACTAGCTGGTTTGTGTGTTGTGCTTCTGAGATAAGAAGCAGCTATATAATGTTGTGTGACGCTCTATCGCTGAGCTACCTGTCAAGTTCATTTGTGACTTGAAGGGATGAGGTGTTCTGACTGACTTATCAGGGAACAGGGTAATTGCTATACATTTCTGAATGTAGCGGGTGGTATCCTTGGACTGGATGCTTTGTTTTCTCAGAACCTTTCCAAGTTGGAACAGTGGTTGGGTCTTTGTTTTCTATGAACCATTGCACCTTGGCAAGTCTTATTTTATTTTATTTTGTAGAGAAGTGAACCTTTGCAAGTTGGACAGTGGTTGGGTCTTTGTTTTCTCTGAACCTTCGCAAGTCTCTATTCACTTCGGGGCCGTGTCTTCCTCCGTTTGTATGTTCCCAAGTGTATCTCTCACCCAAATAAAATCAGAGAAAAGATAAAACCAAGGGAAGAACATAATGATGGGCTGATACCAGCACCTCCGCCTAGGAAATATACAAACATAATGCTTCCCAAGTATACAAACTGCACATCCTACTTAGGACAGGACTCATATTTAGCCATGCTTTTGTCACTATGCCCTTAGTTCTTTTTTGTAGGGAGCTATGCTTATCATCAGAAACTCTTGGTGATGATGTTACTCCTCTTTTGGTTCATGTGTTGCAATTATATACCACATAATTCGACACCATGTGGTGGACATAAGTATCTTAGTGACTTCATTTGAGTGTGCATTTCTGTTAATTCTAAGCTTCTGTTGCTGTGAAAATGTACCTCACTGGCCGTCTGTCTATTTATTGTGTACTTCTTGCACGAGGAGGTGACTAGTGATGCGGCACGCAAAGCAGAAGTAGGGGAAGGGGGTCTCCTGCTCGAGGAGGCAGAGGAGTAGGGGCGTGCCTAGCCGGCAGCCCTGTCCTGCTTGTGGGGAGGGGCAGGAGGGGTCTGCTCCTCTGCTTCCATTGCGATCGTGGCAGGTAGCTCCTCCATCTCCGCCCCCCTCTTCCTGTGCTCACTACTTCTGCTGCTAAGTTGATGAATATGTGATGCACTTGTCGCAAGGAATTTTAGAGGGATCTGTATGAACAAGTCATGTTTTTATTGTATTTTATTTAGGTTGTTAGTTACCAAACAGAGCAGCAAAGATGAGCTCATGCTTGGATTTTTTTCTGCCAGCACATGATTTGTATGTATGCAATCATCATCTTGTGTGTGCGAGCTGGTTCTTTGCTTGGGCATCGCGTCCATGACCAAGTGTTAGTGCCGATTTGTTGTGGTGGTGCTCATCTGGCCATTGATTTCTTGCTGATAATTTGTCTACTTCACTTGTTTATTTTTACTGAAACCTTTGTCTGCATGTTTCTAAAATACAGAGAAGAACACCCTGTGTTCTGGTAAAATATTTGTTGGCTATGATATGAAATTCCATGATGTGTGTGTTGTTTCAGTTTTGGTAGCTACAACAAAGTCCTAGTTTACTCTGTACTTGCTGCTGATGATTGCTAGCTAAATATACAGTGGCGGTGTCCAGGAGGAGAGCAGCGGGCTGGAGTAGACGCCGCTTGTTTTCTTACTGTTTTTTTAAATGTCACAACTTACTATGCCGCTACCTAGTAAAAACCAACTTACTATGCTGCTACCTAGTAAAATTATTTCTGTGTTTGATGCATGGCCTATCTTACTTCGTGCTTATACATTCTGTTCTGTACCTAACTTATATTGGAAGCTGACTATTCTGTAAGATGGATCTAACCATCATTAAGTGCACAAGTTTTCAAGATAATTCACAACTGCATTAAAAAATTCTAGTGGGAGTTATACATGTTTTCTCATGATAGATTGATCTGGACTGAAACATGATTTTGCATCCCGTTTTCCGTTGACAAATATACAAGTTATACAAGTTATATCAGCAAGTTACTGTATGTGTTAGAGAAATTAGTGTTGATTTATTTGTTGTTCTTTTTTTCTTTCTAATTTTTGCATGAGAGCAAACTGGTGTAGCTAGCTAAACTATGCAGCCATGAATCAGGAAGTAGCATATTCAGTTTTGCTAATAGAAAATAAATGTATTAAAAACTTTAAAAACTGCATAATAAGTGCTTGTTCATGTTTGGTTTTCTCTAAACTTTGTTTGTATGATTGAGGGAAAATTTACATGGTTCTTTTCTCTAAACTGTGCTTGGAACATTCGTTTTTATGATCTAAAATTGCCTTCCTGTGATGATGCAGGTGCCCAGTTTTTGCTCGCTACCGAAGGACCTCCATGTTGAAGAAGATTGAAGACACTTGTAGAGCTACAGGGTTAACACCAGGGCACCGTATCACGTGTAGAGCTTGTAGAGCTTGTATGAGCTTATTATGTGTAGAGATTGTAAAGTATATGTTATTTGTACAATAGGAGCTCCGTACTGAATCTGGCTGATAATATTTGGAGTATTATGTGTGTGTTTTGTTTGTGCCAATTTAAATACTGGTTATTTATTTACTGTTAAATTGAAATATGAAGAATATGAACTTGCTAGCTGGGACCCACGTACCTGAACCTGACATCTGGGACCCATTTGACTAGTGGACCTTTTTTATATTACAAAAAAACTAAAACTTTCTAGCGGAAAAGGCCACGGCCCAAAAATGAGAAGGCTTAATTGTTGGGCTTGGCCCATCTACCTAGCCAAAATTAATATGAGAAAAAAAACACAAATAGGCCAAATTGATGGGCTAGGCCCATGTAGAAAATCGTATTGGACCGGGCTGAATCTTGTGCCACGTCAGATTGCCACGCTGGATGCCTACGTGGCCTGGGGAGGTTGCTAGTGACCAAAACGCCACAGTAGACGTATTTTGGTCATAAACGTCTTCGACCATTCCAGAAGAAAGGTCGCTATAGTCAGTTTACGACCGCCAGCTTTTGACCTTCTATTTTTTGTCACAAAAAGGTCGCAAATGAAAAACCGTGACCTTTCAGTGACCAATAGTGGTGGTCACAAGTTGACATATTTCTTGTAGTGGCCGACGGACATGTCCGCGCCGCCGCGCCGGGCCAATCCCACCTCGCCACCTGTCCCCGCCGCCGCCGCCCGCGCCCTTCCACGCCTCAGCCGCCAACCCGCGCCGGCGAGCCGCGCCGCCCGCGCCCGGCGGCCGCCTCCACGCCGCTGCTTCCCGCCTCGCTGTCCGGCAACCGCCGCCACTGCGCGCCTTCGCCGCCCCGCGCCCCTCCGACAAACTCCGGTGCCGCCCACTTCCTCCATCGCCGACCGGTCCCGAGCAACTCCGGCGAGCTCTCCGGCCGGATCCGACGAACCCCGGCGTTCTCTAGAGAGATCCGCCGCCACCTCGGATTGCATGCCAAGTCAACCCTATCTCAGATCTGGAGGTCCATTTTTTCACTAAGTCCCAGATCTGTGATATTTTCAGGCCATGTTCATGGCATCATAACTTCATCACTATTGCTCCGTTTTGCGTGTATGAGTTATCAATATGTTCATCATGATGCCCTCTTCATTTTGTTCCATTGCACCATGCTTGTTTGAGTCCATCTTGATGCCCTAATGACTGTTGCAAGAGTGCTTCGTAATGTTATGTGCTCTTTCTTATCAGATTATGGGCATTTGTCATTTTTGCCATGATTAATGTGTGCCTCCTATGAGCATGAGCTCTACATGTGTTTTGTTATATGCCATGCCATATTTACAGGGGAGTATGCCATGTATTTTGTGATCAATGTGGTGACTAGCACAAGCATGCAAAGTAGCTCTCGTGATGTTGCTGATTTCAGGGACTTAGAATTCTTCTAAGTCATTTCCCTGATGTTATTTTCATACCATGTATTCATGTGGCTATAGAGTGACCCATGCCTCTTTTGAGCATGTCCAGTAAGGAGGATTTTGAGATATTGTTATGTTCTATCCATCCATGTCTTTGTTAGCATTTATGGAGCACCCTAGCATGACTCAACCTTACTCTACTTTTGCTATAAAATGTTCCTGGCAGATTGTTTATGTGTTAATCAATTTTGCCAAGGTTGTTGTAGTTGATCCATGCATGCTATGAGATTGTTCTTGCCATGGTTAGCTTCATAATCATGTCTTATTGCTTGTAGTATGCTTGGTTTGTCATCCAATGCCTTGTGTTGAGTGCATCGAGATCGCAAACATGCCTTCATAATTCTGTTGATGCCATGCCCAGATTTCTGCTAAGTCTGAATCTGTTAATGAAACTTGCTATGTTTACATGGGTGCCATCATATCTTCTGATCCGTTTTGACTTATGGTCAGTAAGGGACTTTTGTTATATGCTTTGAGTATATTCATTCCATGCCATGTTTTGCCACGATATGTTCCTTTAGCATGTTGTTATCTTGCTCTAAACATTGCTTCCTGATGTTAAATCCTGACATGTTATTTTCACTAAGTCTGTGAACATGTTGCTATTGTGTGATTTAGCCATAGCTCAGTGTTCATATATTGTCATGCATCTTGAGTAAATCACTGCCATGTGCTTTGTTTCTATGTTGGAGTGCAATAGCTTAGTTTCTTGTGGCATTTTAGATGGCATCGTGTTGTTAATCGCAGAATTGTGTCATTCTTGTTTTGCTTGCCATTTGCAAACTGTGCATCCGATTCTGGTGATCTTTATATCGATTTCGACCGAAATCAACTCATCTTTCCACCGGAACTCTTGGTTTGCCAAGTGGAGGCCTGGTTCAATCTTTTCCTTTTGGAGCTCGCATATGCATTGCATATCACATACCGCATATCATGCCATGTTTTGCATCATGTTGCTTGCGCATTGCACCGTGGTTGATTGTGGTTTCCTTTGCTTGTGTTATTTCTTTGGGTAGAGCCGGGAGATGAGTTCGTGATTGAGGTACCCATTGAGTATGTTGAGGAGGATCAAGCTTTCGTCAACTCGGAGAACTTTCTAGGCAAGATGACCATACCCTCGAAATCACTTATATCTTTGCTTGCTAGTTGCTCACTCTATTGCTATGCCTATGCCTCGATACCTACCACATGCTTTATCATGCCTCCCATATTGCCATGTCAAGCCTCTAACCCACCTTTCCTAGCAAACCGTTGTTTGGCTATGTTACTGCTTTGCTCGGCCCCTCTTATAGCGTTGCTAGTTGCAGGTGATGATTGGAGTTTGTTCCATGTTGGAACATGATTATTGTTGGGATATCACAATATATCTTATTTTAATTAATGCATCTATACACTTGGTAAAGGGTGGAAGGCTCAGCCTTATGCCTGGTGTTTTGTTCCACTCTTGCCGCCCTAGTTTCCGTCATATCGGAGTTATGTTCCTTGATTTTGCGTTCCTTACGCGATCGGGTTATAATGGGAACCCCTTAACAGTTCGCCTTGAATAAAACTCCTCCAGCAATGCCCAACCTTGGTTTTACCATTTGCACTAACAACCTATCACCTTCCCTTAGGATCTGCAGACTCAAGGGTCATATTTATTTTAACCCCCCCCCCCCGGGCCAGTGCTTCTCTAAGTGTTGGTCCGAAATGGGCAGCCTACGGGGCCACCTCGGGGAAATTTGAGGGTTGATTTTACTCGTAGCTTGACCTATCTGGTGTTGCCCTGAGAACGAGATATGTGCAGCTCCTATCGGGATTGTCGGCGCAATGGGCGGCTTTGCTGGTCTTGTTTTACCATTGTCGAAATGTCTTGTAACCGGGATTCCGAGTCTGATTGGGTCTTCCTGGGAGAAGGAATATCCTTCGTTGACCGTGAGAGCTTGTGATGGGCTAAGTTGGGACACCCCTGCAGGGTTTTGAACTTTCGAAAGTCGTGCCCGCGGTTATGGGCAGATGGGAATTCGTTAATGTCCGGTTGTAGAAAACTTGACACTTTCGAAAGTCGTGCTCGCGGTTATGACCGTGTGTGTAGCCATGATGGTCTCTTCTCGGCGGGGTCCGGGAAGTGAACACGGTGTTAGAGTTATGCTTGAACGTAAGTAGTTTCAGGATCACTTCTTGATCACTTCTACTTCACGCCCGTGCTTTGCTTCTCTTCTCGCTCTCATTTGCGTAAGTTAGCCACCATATATGCTAGTGCTTGCTGCAGCTCCACCTCACTACCTTTTCCTACCCATAAGCTTAAATAGTCTTGATCATGAGGGTGTGAGATTGGTGAGTCCCCGTGACTCACAGATTACTTCAAACAGTTCCAGGTGCTGATGATAACCGTGCAGGTGACGCAACCGAGCTCAAGGAGGAGCTCGATGAAGATCGTGTTCGTTGTGTTGTTTCGTTTCTAGTTGATCAGTAGTGGAGCCCAGTCGAGGTGATCGGGGATCTAGCATTAGGGGTGGTCTTCTTTTATTTTGGGTTCCGTAGTCGGACCTTGATTGTATCTGGATGGTGTAATGCTATATTTATGTATTCTGTGAAGTGGCGATTGTAAGACAACCTTTATCCCTTTCATATTCAGTACATGGGATGTGTAAAGATTACCCCTCTTGCGATATGCCTACAATGCGGTTATGCCTCTAAGTCATGCTCTGACACGTGGGAGATATAGCCGCATCGTGGGTGTTACAAGTTGGTATCAGAGCCTTACCCGGCTTAGGAGCCCCCTGCTTGATCGAATCGCTGGCGTTGTTGTGTCTAGAAAATTGTTTTGAGTCTTATAGGATTATATATATCGGAGAGTAGGATTCTTTTTACTCCTCAGTCCCTTCGTCGCTCTGGTGAGGCCTCATGACGTAGAGTTTTGACTCTTCTCTTCTCAAATTTCACGAAAAAAAATTAGGATCACGCGGGTATCTTGGAATCGTTCCGATGGTTTTGTGATGAGAACATTGTTCTTGGTGCCTCCTGACATTTGGGGGTTGTGGCAGTGTCCCAGGGAGTTGAGCTCCGAGGTGTTGTCGTCACAATTTTATCGTTGCAGTTCTGTAATACCAGAGTTTCGCCGACATCGAAAATCTTTTTTATGCAGTTGTTGGTGAGATAACCTCGATGCAAACCAGTACTGGGGCAAGAGTTCGGCAGTATTCCCATAACTCGTATAATGGATGCCTTTCAAAGGTTGAGGTAAATGATTTCCGAAGGTTTCTTGGTTATGTGTTGAAGGATGGATACAGCTGGACGCAGGATTTGCTAGTTTTGGGTGAGATATTATGCTTCCCCTGTATCCCCAACACCTGATTGCATAACTAGAATGTTTCGGGAGTTTATATGTGGGAATTCAAGTAGCTCCAAGAATATCTTTCCGACAGATGTATGATATGAAATTGGGGTTTGACGTCTAGTGGTCCGACTATCCACAGTTGGTTTTATAGTGGTCTCCTTGTGTCTTAAAGAGTCCTTGGCTATGCTAACTCGGGGACGCTTCGTATGTCATGTGCACTGCCTTGTACATGATGGTGTTCTACGATCGAGCCCGTGTGGGCCCCACCATAAAAACTTCGGACGAAATCTCTATCATATGTTTGTTCCAGCTTATTTTGCAAGCCAAACCTTTGTTTTGCTTCAAGCTGTGGTATTCGAGTTGCTTCAATGTCAAGTGTTGATTCCATACATTGCCTAAGCGGTGTTCTCATATTTCTATGTGAGTACTAATCCTTCTTAATCATCGAGGTTGTCATGTTAATTCTTTTTCAATCGGCGTGTTTCTCTTCAAGGGGATCCGGTCATTTCAACATTCGCAAGATCACCTCTCAGTTTTCGTCAACGGTGTTTGTTTCATCCGTCTCCAAGTTGTCTTTGTTTTTCCCGCCCTCCCACCCTTTTCCTTCAAGGAATCAGATGTCTGTAACATCCCAAATTTTCAATTTCGAATGTTATACAATAGATCATCATTGCATATCTTATTTTATTGCATTTTGAGTTAATCCTAGAAATTTCACGCAACTCAAGGACCCTCGGAGAGAGTTGGGGATTTCGTTAATTTCATATTTGAGTTTTCTCAAAATTTGAAAGTAGGATCATTTGATTTTATTTATTTTATCTTCAATTATTTCTATCACAAAAATATGAGAGAGGGAATAAAATGACTTTTCCAAAATAAAGAAATATTGAGGATTTAATTATAAAATCAAATAAGATTTTATTTTGGTTTTATTTGCTATTTTATTTGAATTTAGGAAAAACGCGTGTTTTTCAAAATTGCATTTAGGCCCCAAATAAATATTCATCCTGCGCGGCTTGATTTTAGAAGCCGGGGAAAATTTATTTCGGAATTTTTGGAGTCCGTTTAGTATTCCTTTTATTTTTTTTCTGAGCGTAATTATTTTTAGAAAAAAAGTCCGAACCGACCTTGGGCCGTGACCGGCCAACACTCCACCTAGCCGGGGTTTTATATAGCCGCGCCCCGGGCCGAGGCAGCCCAAGCCGTGCCGAGCCGCCCCAAACCCTAAGCGCCCCGCCGCCCCAAACCCTAAGCGCCGCCGCCGCCACTCGCCGCCGCCGCCACCGCCGGAGTCTGCCGCCGACGAGGTTGGCCGCCGCCGCCTTTTTTTAGGAAAAACCGTTCGGTTTTCCGTCGATTTTTTTGGGTTTTTTTAGATCTGTTTTTTTCGTTAGATCGGTTTTTTCTGGTTTAGTTATTTAGCGAGCGTTCACTCGTTCGTTCGTTTTAACGAACGCTTTCATCGGTTAGATCCAAATAACGAACGTTCGTTCGTTAATCTGTTCGTCGTTTTTCTTTTTCTCGGATTAAATCCGCGATTTTTCTGATCGCGATTCCTGATTCGATTTTCATTTTAGTATAACTTTTTGCTCGTTTATCGGAATCAGGCGATTCAAGCGCCTGGAGTTTTGTCTCGAAACCCTCTTTCCGTTTAACCAACTCAAACAAGTTTTTGACTCTATAAAATTTTACCTAGATCCAGAATAGTAAACGAACCTTGATTCTTTTGCCGTTTGTCTTTCGTTGCTTCGTTCGATTTGATTCTTTTTGCCAACCGGAGTTCTTAAGTTGAACTTTCTGGTTAGATCTCTTATTTGAGTTTTACCTGTGCATTAGTTGAGTACTTATTGTATGCTGGTTTGTTTGCGATAGAGTACCCGGAGTGCGCCGCTTGCTACTTCGAATCTCTAGGTTTTGCGGATCATCAGCAAGGCAAGTAACACTTTGATCATACTTCCTTTTATCCAGTTTTAATTGCATTAGATCCATCCTCACACATTGCATGATTAGGATCTAATTAAATTGTGGGTTTGGGTAGTAGTTGAGGTAGTACCTATTACCTGTTATTATCAAACCTTTGGGAGTTACTTCTATGTTTGCTTATTATGCCGTACTATGCTAGTAGACGTGGATTGGGTGAGTGTATCCATGACAGATGTGAGTTTGTTAAATTACTGGTTTATCTAAGGTGGCAACTTAAACACACATCTGGGTGGATTGAGGCACCTGGGTATTCCAGCAATTGCCTATTTTTCTTTTGGACCGCCACCCAGGCTCAAAGGGATCATGAGATTATTCATACTAGAAACTTCCATGTGCAGCCACAAGGTACTATGGGCTCTAGCATAGTTGACTAAGTCGTGCGAACTCTTACAGTGGTAGACTAGCAGATGCATGGGATGTAGGTTGGTACGGTCTACCCGATCATACGGTGCTAGCGCTTCTGAAAGACTATGTCTCGGTCATCCGTTTCTCAAACACCATGTAGTGCGAGAATCCCAACGGAGGAGATCAAGTCTTATGGGGAAAAGTGCGCAAACCTCTGTAGAGTGTATAAACTAATCATGGTTAGCCATGTCCCCGGTTATGGACAACTTGAGTATCTAGTACCTGGCTTACCATGTGAATCTCATCATGTTACTCTAATTAATTTGTTGGGTTTTAATGATGATGCTTAATTGGGATTGAGAGGGTGTCTACACTCTCAATGTTTAACAACCACCATGGTAGTTAAAAAAATTTATTCCATTGCAGTAGGGAAAAATTGGCTTTACGCAAAACTGTAACCATAGAGCTTTCCACCATCCAAATATGCATGTAGTATAGCCTCATTCTTTCATTGCTCTCTATGTGTTATATTGCCAGCATATTCCATGTGCTAACCCGTTTCGGGCTGCAAGGTTCATGTCGCAGACTTTTCAGACGACGAGTAAGGTGCCTTGAGGTCGTGGCTCTATACTCAGTGATGCCGTTGGAGTTGATGGACTCACTTATCTTCCAAGCCTTCCGTTGTTATCGTTATTAGATGGCCTTAAACCATATTTATTGTAATAAGTTCTCTCTTGAGACACTCGATGTAATAAGTGTGTGATTACTACTCTGTTATAAATCCTTCAAGTACCGTGTGGTGTCAGCATTACTGATCCACGGATGACACCGGAGCACATAGATTGGACCGTTTGAGGTCTGGTCGCTACAAGATGGTATCAGAGCACACGCTGACTGTAGGACACGACCACTAAGCTAAAGCCCTAGATCACTACTCACTCTTCTCATTCTGACTCCTCATCTTTTCTACTCTTTTAGGATGGCGAATGCAAGGAACAAGTTCACGCAACCGGATGAAGATACACCCTTTGGACGTCACATGAAGGAAGTCACTAAGTATCTGAACATAGGAGTACCAAGCTTCACAGGAACCTACAACACCACTTTACCTGAAGAAGAACGCTGGATGATTCAAGTTCAAGTTCCACGAAGTACGTTCATGCCAGTCACTGAGCCCATAGAGTTTTCCTTTGATACACCAAACTGGAGTCTACGAAAGAGCATGGCAGCTCACATCGCCATGGGACGCATTGGAGAAGTTTACCGCAATGATCTCAAGGATACTATCTACCAGATTTGTGGACGCCGAGATGAGCACTGGGAGATGATCAGCACCAGGAAGGATAGATCAATTGAAGCTTTTATCCAGGAGTTAAACCAACACATTCGACGTCAGGAGAACCAGATGTGCGCCGACATGATAGATCTGAAGAAGGCCAGGACTAGAATCAAGGAACTGGAGGAAGAACTCAAGGCTACACATGAAGATTATGAAGAGGAAATCGAAGTATTAGTGGAGAAGAATGACGATATGATCAAGAAGATTGGAATATTTATGGGAGACCCTACACCAGTAGAAGAAGACAAAGAACCCAAGGAGATTCACCCGGAAGACTACATCATCATCGACGACACTGACTCAGATCCAGATGATAGGATGATGCCTATGTTGATGAAGCAGGAACAGATATCATGGAGTCTGCAACCGAAGAATATTTCTAGTAGACCACCCCATTAGTAGTAGTAGTCCACCGTGTAAATATAGTAGTCCGAGCACTTTTGCGATATTTAGATCAATTGTATGCCCTTGTTCGATTGAATAAAGTGAATTGTTTGCTTTGCCTCATGTGCATATGGGTAGTGTTTTCTCTCTAGACCCCTCTCTATTCTTAATATGATCGTTTCTAAACCCTCAGATGCCTCCGAGACATGACCCTGGATTTACCTTCCCACTGGAGCTCACCCAGTTGATCCAGCAGCATAACACATTGATGCAGTTGCTAGTCCAGAATCAGAATCAGGGGAACAACAACAACAACCCACCACCACCACCACCAACTGTTGACCACTTAGCCCGTTTTCTTAGGCTGAACCCGCCGGTGTTCTACAGTAGCACCGAGCCGATAGTAGCAGATGATTGGCTCCACAAGACAACAAGGGAGTTGACCACGGCAAAGGTGAAGTTTGCCGCACATCAGCTTGAAGGACCCGCAGCATCATGGTGGGAGAATTTCACCGCCACTTTCCCTATCGACACTGTCAGATGGGACCAGTTCCAGCAGGCTTTCCGTAATGCCCATGTTTTAGTAGGAGCTATGGCCATGAAGAAGCGAGAGGTTCGCAACTTGCGCCAAGGAGGACGGACAGTTGGCCAGTACGTGGTGGACTTTAGTAAGCTAGCACGTTATGCTCCAGATGACGTTGCTACGGATGCAGCTAAGCAGGAGAAGTTTCTGGAAGGACTGAATGATGAGTTGAGCATGCAGTTGATGGTAGCAACCTTCAACAACTACCAGGAGTTGGTAGATCGTGCTCTTATGATTGAAGGGAAGCAGCAGCAAATTGAGAACCGTAAGAGGAAGTATGGATAAGGGAAGTACAATTCTGGAGCTCAGCAGAAGCCACGTTTTACCCCTAGACCGGGAGGACATTTTCAGCATACCCATGGAGGAGGTAGCTCGCACAATCATAATGGCACCAAAAATGGTAATGGGAATGGAGGAAGCAACAGCCAGAACCGTACCAACCGATCAACCCCAGCCAAGAGAGACCTGAGCCAAGTCACTTGCTTTAAGTGCCAGAAGACGGGACATTATGCCAATAAATGTCCTGAATCCCAGAATGGAAATGGCAATGGAAGCTCTAGGAAGAAGCCGAACCCTCTCAACAGGGGACAGGTGAACCACGTAAATGTGGAGGAGGTTGAAGCCCAGCCCGATGCAGTAATAGGTAAGTTCTTGGTTAAGTCTTTTATTGCAATCATTCTTTTTGATACTGGTGCATCGCATTCATACATATCAAGGGGATTTGTGGATAAGTATGAACTGCCAACCCAAGTCCTTAGGTCACCCATGTTAGTAACCTCGCCTGGAGCAGAATACATGGCTAGTCTATGGTGTGATCGATTACCATTGAGGATTGG
The DNA here is from genome assembly GCF_003073215.2 of Triticum urartu. Taxonomy (NCBI): domain Eukaryota; kingdom Viridiplantae; phylum Streptophyta; class Magnoliopsida; order Poales; family Poaceae; genus Triticum; species Triticum urartu. The sequence goes on along the minus strand of NC_053023.1, from coordinate 65,127,897 downwards.
TAACTATGTATTTCCCTCAGACCTAATAGTATTCGAATCTCAAGGATTGGATGTGATATTAGGCATGGATTGGTTATCGAAGTATGAAGGGAATATTGAATGTGCCGGCAAGTCAATTTTGCTTACCACCCCAGAAGGGAGAAAGATCAAGTATGTATCCCGGGATGAGCCAAAAAGGACTCAAGTAAATTGCTTAACAGGAGTTGTGCAGGAGGAAGTACCAGTAGTGAAGGATTTCCCGGATGTATTTCTAGAGGAGTTGCCAGGCATGCCACTGGATAGAGACATTGAGTTTTTGATTGAGCTTTTTCCAGGCACAGGGCCAATATCTAAAAGACCATATAGGATGCCCGCAAATTATTTGGAAGAGATTAAGAAGCAGATTAAGGAGTTACTCAATAAAGGTTATATTCGCCCCAAGTTCTTCGCCTTGGGGATCGCCAGTACTTCTAGTGGAGAAGAAGGATGGATCGTTAAGGATGGTTGTTGATTATCGAGGATTGAATGAAGTAACCATCAAGAACAAGTACCCACTACCAATGATCTGTTTGATCGATTGCAAGGAGCTAAGGTATTTTCCAAGATCGACCTGCGATCAGGATACCATCAGTTGAAGATTCGAGAACAGGATATACCCAAGACGGCTTTTACCACCAGGTATGGGCTATACGAGTATACCATTATGTCATTTGGTCTGACTAACGCACCTGCTTATTTTATGAACATGATGAATAAAGTGTTTATGGAGTTTTTGGATAAGTTCGTCATAGTGTTCATTGATGATATCCTGGTTTACTCGAAGAATGAAGAGGAGCATAAGGAGCATTTGCGTTTGGTACTTGGTAAACTCAGAGAACATCAGTTATATGCCATGTTTAGCAAATGTGAGTTTTGGTTGAAAGAAGTTGGATTTCTCGGACACGTTATATCCGGAGAAGGTATAGCAGTAGATCCCACCAAGGTTGACACTTTGACAAATTGGAAAGCGCCAACAACTGTTGGAGAGATCTGCAGTTTTCTTGGACTCGTAGGATACTACCGGAGATTCATTGAAAATTTCTCGAAGATTGCAAAGCCTATGACGGAGTTGTTGAAGAAGGATACCAAGTTCAAATGGACCGAGGAATGTGAGGCCAGTTGCGGGAGTTGAAGAAACATTTGGTTACATCACCAGTGTTGATTTTGCCAGATCAGACAAAGGATTATGAGGTATATTGCGACGCTTCACGTCGAGGACTTGGAGCAGGGCTTATGTAGGAAGGAAGAGTTGTTTCATATGTCTCACGACAGCTTAAGCCTGATGAGTTGAATTATGCTACGCATGATTTGGAGTTAGCAGCCGTAGTGCATGCGTTGAAGACTTGGAGACATTTTCTCATTGGAAATCATTGCGAGGTGTACACGGATCACAAGAGTCTGAAGTACATTTTCACGCAGAAAGAGTTAAATCTCAGGTAAAGGAGATGGTTGGAGCTCATCAAGGATTATGATATGAGATTGCATTATCACCCCGGAAAGGCTAACGTAGTAGCCGATGCACTGAGTCATAAAAGCCATATCAACACCCTAATGACGGGAGAATTACCAAGGGAGTTAGCCGAAAATCTTCATGAGCTATGTTTGGAGATAGTCCCGAGAGGCTATGTAGCAGCCTTGGAGATTCAGTCTACTTTGATGGATAAGATCAGAGAAGCTCAAAGGACTTACAAGGAGATTGCTTCTATTAAGGAGAAAATGAGCAAAGGAAAAGCTAAAGGATTTCGTGAGGGTGAGCACGATACCTTATGGTTTGAAGACCGTGTTTATGTGCCTAATGACTCGGATATCAGGAAGTTAATTCTACGGGAGGCCCATGATTCACCATATTCGATTCACCCAGGAAATACCAAGATGTATTTGGATTTGAAGGATATTTTCTGGTGGACCGGAATGAAGATGGATATTGCGGAGTATGTAGTAGTTTGTGATGTATGTCAGAGAGTAAAGGCAGAGCATCAGAAGCCAGCAAGATTGCTACAGCCATTGCCGATACCCGAATGGAAGTGGGATAAGTTAGGCATGGATTTTATTACAGGATTGCCTAGAACTCGTTCAGGCTATGACTCGATTTGGGTTGTAGTCAATCGTTTGACAAAGGTAGCTCATTTCATCCCAGTGAAGACTACCTATACCAGTGCCAAGTTAGCAAAGATATACATGACCAGGATCGTATGTCTACACGGAGTTCCAAGAAGCATTGTCTCAGATAGAGGAACCCAGTTTACCTCAAAATTCTGGAATCAGTTGCATGAAACCTTGGGTACCAGGCTAGAGTTCAGTACAGCTTTCCATCCGTAGACAGATGGACAGACCAAGAGAGTCAATCAGATTTTGGAGGATATGCTGAGAGCTTGTTCGCTAGATTACGGATCTAGTTGGGACGAGAATTTTCCATACGCAGAATTCTCTTATAATAACAGTTATCAATCCAGTTTGAAGATGGCCCCTTTCGAAGCCTTGTACGGAAGGAGGTGTAGGACCCCATTGTTGTGGGATGAAGTTGGAGACCGCCAGTTGTTTGGACCGGATCTGATTAAGGAGTCTGAATAGAAAGTAAAATTGATTCGCGATAGACTCAAGGTAGCCCAGTCCAGGCAGAAGAGCTACGAAGATGCTAAACGCAAGGAGATAATTTACGAAGTCGGAGACCGAATTTATCTTCGAGTATCTCCACTTCGAGGAGTTAAACGTTTTGGAGTTAAGGGAAAGTTAGCACCACGTTTTGTACGACCATACAAAGTTTTGGAGCGTATGGGAGAAGTAGCCTACAAGTTGTGATTGCCCAAAGGATTGTCAGGAGTTCACGACGTGTTCCACGTTTCCCAGTTGAAGAAGTGCCACGCAGAGATGGCTGATATACCACTAAGAGATTTATTCCGGGATTTTTGGAGTCCGTTTAGTATTCCTTTTGTTTTTTTCTCAGCGTAATTATTTTAAAAAAAGCCTGAACCGACCTTGGGCCGTGACCGGCCAGGACTCCGCCTGGCCGGGGCTTTATATAGCCGCGCCCCGGGCCAAGGCAGCCCAAGCTGCGTCGAGCCGCCCCAAACCCTAAGCGCCCCACCGCCCCAAATCCTAAGTGCTGCCGCCGCCGCCACCGCCCGAGTTCGCCGCCAACGAGGTTGGCCGCCGCCGCCACCGCCCGAGTTCGCCGCCAACGAGGTTGGCCGCCGCCGCTATTTTTTTTAGGAAAAACCGTTCATTTTTCCGTCGGTTTTTTTGCGTTTTTTATATCCATTTTTTTCTTTAGATCGTTTTTTCTGGTTTACTTATTTAGCGAGTGTTCGCTCGTTCGTTCGTTTTAATGAATGCGTTCATCGTTTAGATCCAGATAACGAACGTTTGTTCGTTAATCTGTTCGTCGTTTTTCTTTTTCTCGGATTAAATCCGCGATTTTTCTGATCGCGATTCCTGATCTGATTTTCGTTTTAGTATAACTTTTCGCTTGTTTATTGGAATCAGGCGATTCAAGCGCCTGGAGTTTCGTCTCGAAACCCTCTTTCGGTTTAACCAACTCAAACAAGTTTTTGCCTCTATAAAATTTGACCTAGATCCAGAATAGTAACCGAAGCTTGATTATTTTGCCGTTTGTCTTTCGTTCCTTCGTTCAATTTGATTCTTTTTGCCAACCGGAGTTCTTAAGTTGAACTTTCTGGTTAGATCTCTTATTTGAGTTTTACCTGTGCATTAGTTGAGTACTTATTGTATGCTTGTTTGTTTGCGATAGTGTACTCGGAGTGCGCCGCTTGCTACTTTGAATCTCTAGGTTTTGCGGATCATCAGCAAGGCAAGTAACACTTTGATCATACATCCTTTTACCCAGTTTTTATTGCATTAGATCAATCCTCACACATTGCATGATTAGGATCTAATTAAATTGTGGGTTTGGAAAGTAGTTGAGGTAGTACCTATTACCTGTTATTATCAAACCTTTGGGAGTTACTTCTACGTTTGCTTATTATGCCGTACTATGCTAGTAGACGTGGATTGGGTGAGTGTATCCATGACAGATGTGAGTTTGTTAAATTACTGGTTTATCTAAGGTGGCAACTTAAACACACATCTGGGTGGATTGAGGCACCTGGGTATTCCAGCAATTGCCTATTTTTCTTTTGGACCGCCACCCAGGCTCAAAGGGATCATGAGATTATTCATACTAGAAACTTCCATGTGCAGCCACAAGGTACTATGGGCTCTAGCATAGTTGACTAAGTCGTGCGAACTCTTACAGTGGTAGACTAGCAGATGCATGGGATGTAGGTTGGTACGGTCTACCCGATCATACGGTGCTAGCGCTTCTGAAAGACTATGTCTCGGTCATCCGTTTCTCAAACACCATGTAGTGCGAGAATCCCAACGGAGGAGATCGAGTCTTATGGGGAAAAGTGCGCAAACCTCTGTAGAGTGTATAAACTAATCATGGTTAGCCATGTCCCCGATTATGGACAACTTGAGTATCTAGTACCTGGCTTATCATGTGAATCTCATCATGTTACTCTAATTAATTTGTTGGGTTTTAATGATGATGCTTAATTGGGATTGAGAGGGTGTCTACACTCTCAATGTTTAACAACCACCATGGTAGTTAAAGAAAATTTATTCCATTGCAGTAGGGAAAAATTGGCTTTACGCAAAACTGTAACCATAGAGCTTTCCACCAGCCAAATATGCATGTAGTATAGCCTCATTCTTTCATTGCTCTCTATGTGTTATATTGCCAGCATATTCCATGTGCTAACCCATTTCGGGCTGCAAGGTTCATGTCGCAGACTTTTCAGACGATGAGTAAGGTGCCTTTAGGTCGTGGTTCTATACTCAGTGATGTCGTTGGAGTTGATGGACTCACTTATCTTCCAAGCCTTCCGTTGTTATCGTTATTAGATGGCCTTAAACCATATTTATTGTAATAAGTTCTCTCTTGAGACACTCGATGTAATAAGTGTGTGATTACTACTCTGTTATAAATCCTTCAAGTACCGTGTGGTGTCAGCATTACTGATCCAGGGATGACACCGGAGCACAGAGATTGGACCATTTGAGGTCTGGTCGATTCATGTGAATTCTCTTCTTTCTTTTCAATCAATGTTCTTACCCGGTGGTTCTCATGAAGATGCTCTACAAGTTCATCATTCTTCGTTCTTTTTCTTCTCCGGTGGATTTAATTCAAGCTTTGTCGATCATGTCCTTTCCTTGGTTCAAATGCCTTCTCATGCCAGTGCGCCTCGTAATCATCCACTTCTCGCCATTCATTTGTTCTGGAGTGCTGAAGATATCCAAGAAGGCTCGTCTTTTCATTCAAGATACGCTCAACCTATTTAGAGGTTGTTATCTCATTCAAGCCATTTAATTCAACTGGCGCAATCTCTCTTTTAAATCGTTCAACGGTGTTTCTTTTGAGTGGGCCCTAACCCACAGGTCTTTTCCCAGGATCTTACCTGACTCTTCTAATTTTTCCAAAGTTATTCTCAAATTCTTTTCAAAGTTGACGTAAGAATGAATTATCATCAGTCATATGTCTTCGTCCAAGATCTTTCAAATTCTTTTCATCGTTGATTCAACCTTTCTATTCGTCATCCCGGAGTATCTCAACAATTTATGGTGGTGTTTCTCGTCGTCATTCTCAGTTTTTGAAGACCGAAGAAGAGTTTTTCTCCAAATTTTATACGTTCTCTCAAACATTCATGGTTCTAGCTTGATGTCGTCCTCTCATAATTGTTTTCGATTGTGACAGTTCTTTTCACCCTTCCAGAGCAATTCAAGAGTCTTTTCAGTTTGTTTCTACGGAGCACATCATCTAAGAATAATTCATTCCAGCTTTCAGCTCTCGTTTCCCCAAGTATTACCAGTGCATCGATCAAATATCCTCTAATTAGTTCACGATCTCTCCATTCTCTTGTATCAAATCCCCTCAAGTATCTTCATTCATTTTCCAAGTCTTCCCGGCGGAATTGTGCCTTTGCTACGTTCTTTTTCAATTCTACGGTGGTTTGTTCAAGATTTCTCTTCCTTTGTGTTCATATCAATGCATTCCTGATTTCCAAATTCTACCGGTGATTCGTTGAAAACCTTCCCAAGTTTGCGCTATATCTCTCTTAATCTTTTCTACGATAATAAGTAGTGTGCTAAATCCATTGTTTGTCATCAATTTAATTGGTGAAGGTTAACCATAATGTAATTATTATTCTTGTTTCATCGAGTGAATTCAATTCCTTATTCCGGAGGTTCATCATATCACATTCTCGGTTTGAGATGCTTTATCTTTTCTTTCCCAAGAGTTCCAAGATCTCGCAATTATATCACCAAGGAGATCCATTTAAATCATTGCAAGGATTCACCTTGTGTTTTCAACTTCTCTTTCCTTTCGTGTGATCATCCTTTTGTTACCGGAGTTCTTCATGATGGTTCATAAAGGATTTAATTCCTCTCGAAGTGTTCATCAAGATTCTTTTCAGAGCAGCTCCAGTATTCTTAATATTGCATTCCAAAGTGCAGTTCTTCCTATTTTATCTTTTGAGGTGGTGTTATGTCATTCTTGATAATTTCCCTTCATGTTTAATGATTCAAAAGTTGTCAGGAATGAGATATTTAAGGAACAATTTTATTCGTGCCCCTAGTTGGGTCACACTCGACTGATTTGCTCCTATTTTTTCAACAATTGCTGTTTTGCCTAGCTCACTTCACTCGCCTTGTGTTTTTGCCCTTCCGGGGCGGTTCCGACCAATCACGGTTCGCCACGTGGTGACTGCTCACTGGTCGGAACCGCCCCGGAAGGGAAAAAACACAAGGTGAGTGAAGTGAGCTGGGCAAAGCCGCAATTGTTGAAAAAATAGGGGCAAATCAGTCGAGCGTGACCCAACTAGGGGCACGAATACAAAAATCCCAATATTTAAACCAATCAATCTCTTCATTGGAGTTATCTTGGGTTATATTTCACCTAAAGTTTTCCCTAATGATCGTTGCTATTTATGGTGCTCATAAATGACCCAAGTTCTTCATTTATCCTCCCGGTGAAATAAGTTTCTCGTCTCCTTGTTCATATCAATCCAAATTTTTTTTCCCGTGAGTGGCAGGTTTCCACCTCATAATTTGAGATGTATTCCATAAGACCATATCAAGCTTATCCTTTCGTTGTTGGTTTTCCAACAACTCCGTTCGACCCTTCTCCTAAAGATGCTTTCCAACCTCATTTGAGGTAGAAGATGTTGTTTTCTCCTCCATTCATTCCTTTCCATTCTCTCATTTCTTCCGGAGGCATTGTGATGTTGCTCTCTTCGACCCATCATCTTGTTTTGTCAAGATCATGTTTCTTTCTTTTGCTTATCCATTTAACCGGAGTGTGGTGCCCTCTACTCAAGTTCTTTTCATCTTATCAAGTATTGCATCTCTTTTCAACCGGAGTGCTGCCCGAATTTGTTCCTCCTTGTTCCGCTTTCCTAACAGAGTGTTTTCAACTTCGTTCATCTTCGTTGTATTGTTTTCTCGAAATGGTATAACCTCGCAAGGTTCATGTTTTCACTCGTTTGTCAAAGAAGCAACTTAGCTTTACCTCTTATCTTCCTCTTCCTTTTCCCTCCGGTGCCATTCTAGATCTCGGGACGAGATCCTCTCATAGTGGTCGAGTGTTGTAATGTCCCAAGACCACTGCGCCAGGTGTCTTCCAGTTATTCGTTGTTGTTGCCTTTTCATTTCTTTGCGTGTCATGCATTTCATATCATGTCATCTTGTGCATCTCATTTGCATACGTGTGTGTCTCATGCATCCGAGCATTTCCCCGTTGTCCGTTTCTCAATCCGGCGATCCCTTTTGCCTCTTTTTGCGTGCGGGTGTTAAACATTCTCGGAATGGACCGAGATTTTCCAAGCAGCCTTGGTTTACTACCGGTAGACCGCCTGTCAAGTTTCGTGCCATTTGGAGTTCGTTTGATACTCCAACGGTTAACCGAGGAACGGTAAAGGCCTCATGTGTGTTGCAGCCCAACACCCCTCCAAAGTGGCCCAAAACCCATCCAAACCCCCTCCATCCTCTCGGTCGTTCGATCACGATCGTGTGGACGAAAACCGCACCTCATTTGGACTCTCCTAGCTCCCACTACCTATAAATATGTGTCTCCCTCCGAAATTTCGCGGATGAACCCTAACTCTCCCTCTCCTCGCCGCCGCCGGACACTTCTTCCGCCGACGGACATGTCCGTGCCGCCGCGCCGGGCCAATCCCACCTCGCCACCTGTCCCCGCCGCCCTCCTCTCTCCTCCCCGCCGCCGCCGCCCGCGCCCTTCCGCGCCTAAGCCGCCACCCCGCGCCCGCGAGCCGCGCCACCCGCGCCCGGCCGCCGCCTCCACGCCGCTGCTTGCCGCCTCGCCGTCCGGCAACCGCCGCCGCTGTGCGCCTTCGCCGCCCCGCGCCCCTCCGACAAACTCCGGTGCCGCCCACCTCCTCCATCGCCGGCCGGTCCCGAGCAACTCCGGCGAGCTCTCCGGCCAGATCCGACGAACCCCGGCGTTCTCCGACGAGGATCCAGCGAGATCCGCCGCCACCTCGGATTGTGTGCCAAGTCAACCCAATCTTAGATCTGGAGGTTCATTTTTTCACTAAGTCTCAAATCTGTGATATTTTCAGGCCATGTTCATCGCATCATAACTTCATCACCGTTGCTCTGTTTTGCATGTATGAGTTATCAAAATGTTCATCATGATGCCCTCTTCATTTGGTTCCATTGCACGATGCTTGTTTGAGTCCATCTTGATGCCCTAATGACTGTTGCAAGAGTGCTTCATAATGTTATGTGTTGTTTCTTATCAGATTATGGGCATTTGTCATTTTTGCCATGATTAATGTGTGCCTCCTATGAGCATGAGCTCTACATGGGTTTTGTTATATGCCATGCCATCTTTACAGGGTGTATGCCATGTATTTTTGTGATCAATTTGGTGACTAGCACAAGCATGCAAAGTAGCTCTCGTGATGTTGCTGATTTCAGGGACTTAGAATTCTTCTAAGTCATTTCCCTGATGTTATTTTTATGTCATGTATTCATGTTGCTACAGAGTGATCCATGCCTCTTTTGAGCATGTCCAGTAAGGAGGATTTTGAGATATTGTTATGTTCTATCCATCCATGTATGTGTTTTCATTTATGGAGTACCCTAGCATGACTCAATCTTGCTCTACTTTTGCTATAAAATGTTCCTGGCAGATTGTTTACGTGTTAATCAATTTTGCCAAGGTTGTTGTAGTTGATCCATGCATGCTATGAGATTGTTCTTGCCATGGTTAGCTTCATAATCATGTCTTCTTGCTGGTAGTATGCTTGGTATGTCATGCAATGCCTTGTGTTGAGTGCATCGAGCTTGCAAACATGCCTTCATAATTCTGTTGATGACATGCCCAGATTTCTGCTAAGTCTGAATCTGTTAACGAAACTTGCTATGTTTACATGGGTGCCATCATATCTTCTGATCCTTTTTGACTTATGGTCAGTAAGGGACTTTTGTTATATGCTTTGAGTAGATTCATGCCATGCCTTGTTTTGCCATGATATGTTCCTGTAGCATGTTGTTATCTTGCTCTAAACATTGCTTCCTGATGTTAAATCCTGACAAGTTGTTATTTTCACCAAGTCTGTGAACCTGGTATCTTTACTTTTGCCATGCTTGTTTGAACCTGCTATTGTGTGATTTAGCCGTAGCTCAGTGTTCCTCTTTTGTCAAGCATCTTGAGTAAATAACTGCCATGTGCTTTGTTGCTATGTTGGAGTGCAGTAGCTTAGTTTCTTGTGGCATTTTAGATGGCATCGTGCTGTTATTGCATAATTGTGTCATTCTTGTTTTTCTTGCCATTTGCAAACCGTGCATCCGATTCCAGTGATCTTTATGTCGATTTTGACCGAAATCAACTCATCTTTCCAGTGGCACTCTTGGTTTGACAAGTTGAGGCCTGGTTCAATATTTTCCTTCCGGAGCTCGCATATGCATTGCATATCACATCCCGCAAGTCATGCCATGTTTGCTTGCGCATTGCACCGTGGTTGATTGTGGTTTCTTTTGCTTGTGTTCTTGCTTTGGGTAGAGCCGGGAGACGAGTTCGTGATCGAGGTACCCGTTGAGTATGTTTACGAGGATCAAGGTTTCGTCAACTCGGAGAACTTTGCAGGCAAGATGACCATACCCTCGAAATCACTTCTATCTTTGCTTCCTAGTTGCTCGCTCTATTGCTATGCCTATGCCTCCATACCTACCACATGCTTTATCATGCCTCCCATATTGCCATGTCAAGCCTCTAACCCACCTTTCCTAGCAAACCGTTGTTTGGCTATGTTACCGCTTTGCTCAGCCCCTCTTATAGCGTTTCTAGTTGCAGGTGATGATTGGAGTTTGTTCCATGTTGGAACATGATTATTGTTTGGATATCACAATATCTCTTATTTTAATTAATGCATCTATACACTTGGTAAAGGGTGGAAGGCTCGGCCTTATGCCTGGTGTTTTGTTCCACTCTTGTAGCCCTAGTTTCCGTCATACCGGTGTTATGTTCCTTGATTTTGCGTTCCTTACGTGGTCGTGTTATAATGGGAACCCCTTGACAGTTCGCCTTGAATAAAACTCCTCTAGCAAAGCCCAACCTTGGTTTTACCATTTGCACTAACAACCTATCACCTTCCCTTGGGTTCTGCAGACTCAAGGGTCATCTTTATTTTAACCCCCCCCCCCACCCCCTCGGGCCAGTGCTTCTATAAGTGTTGGTCCGAAACGGGCAGCCTGCGGGGCCACCTCGGGGAAACTTGAGGGTTGGTTTTACTCGTAGCTTGACCTATCCAGTCTTGCCCTGAGAACGAGATATGTGCAGCTCCTATCGGGATTGTCGACGCATCGGGCGGCTTTGCTGGTCTTGTTTTATCATTGTCAAAATGTCTTGTAACCGGGATTCCGAGTCTGATTGGGTCTTCTTGGGAGAAGGAATATCCTTCATTGACCGTGAGAGCTTGTGATGGGCTAAGTTGGGACACCCCTGCAGGGTTTTGAACTTTCAAAAGTCGTGCCCGCGGTTATGGGAAGATGGGAATTTGTTAATGTCCGATTGTAGAAAACATGACACTTAACTTAATTAAAATGCATCAACCACGTGTGTAGCCGTGATGGTGTCTTCTCGGCGGGGTCTGGGAAGTGAACACGGTGTTGGAGTTATGCTTGAACGTAAGTAGTTTTAGGATCACTTCTTGATCACTTCTAGTTCATGTCCGTGCTTTGCTTCTCTTCTCGCTCTCATTTGCGTAAGTTAGCCACCATATATGCTAGTGCTTGTTGTAGCTCCACCTCACTACCTTTTCCTACCCATAAGCTTAAATAGTCTTGATCGCGAGGGTGTGAGATTGCTGAGTCCTCGTGACTCACAGATTAAACAGTTGTAGGTGCCGATGATAACCGTGCAGGTGACACAACCGAGCTCAAGGAGGAGCTCGATGAAGATCGTGTTCGTTGTGTTGTTTTGTTTCCAGTTGATCAGTAGTGGAGACCAGTCGGGGCAATCAGGGATCTAGCATTAGGGGTGGTCTTCTTTTATTTTGGGTTCCGTAGTCGGACCATGATTGTATCTGTATGATGTAATGCTATATTTATGTATTGTGTGAAGTGGCGATTGTAAACCAACTCTTTATCCCTTTAATATTCAGTACATGGGATGTGTAAAGATTACCCCTCTTGCAACATGCCTACAATGCGGTTATGCCTCTAAGTCGTGCTCCGACATGCGGGATATATAGCCGCATCGTGGGTGTTACAGTAGCATTGTCCCTTCTCTCTTTTTCTCTCATTTTTTTGTTTTTTTGTTTTTTTTGGGCCCTCCCTATTTTTGGCCTATTTTTTCATATCTTTTTCGTCCGGAGTCTCATCCCGACTTGTGGGGGAATCATAGTCTCCATCATCCTGTCCTCACTGGGACAATGCTCTAATAATAAAGATCATCACACTTTTATTTACTTACAACTCAAGAATTACAACTTGATACTTAGAACAAAATAAGACTATGTGTGAATGCCTCTGCCGATGTACCGGGATGTGCAGTGAATCAAGAGTAACATGTATGAAAGAATTATGAATGATAGCTTTGCCACAAATACGATATCAACTACATGATCACGCAAGGCAATATGACAATGATGGAGCGTGTCATAATAAATGGAACGCTGGAAAGTTGCATGGTAATATATCTCGGAATGGCTATGGAAATGCCATAATAGGTAGGTATGGTGGCTGTTTTGAGGAAGGTAAATGGTGGGTTTATGGTACCGGCGAAAGTTGCGCGATACTAGAGAGGCTAGAAGTGGTGGAAGGGTGAGAGTGTGTATAATCCACAGACTCAACATTAGTCATAAAGAATTCACATACTTATTGCAAAAATCTATTAGTTATCAAAATGAAGTACTACGGGCATGCTCCTAGGGGGGTAGATTGGTAGGAAAAGACCATCGCTCGTCCCCGACCGCCACTCATAAAGAAGACAATCAATAAATAGATCATGCTCCAACTTCATCACATAACGGTTCACCATACGTGCATGCTACGGGAATCACAAACTTTAACACAAGTATCTCTCAAATTCACAACTACTGTACTAGCATGACTCTAATATCACCATCTTCATATCTCAAAACAATCATAAAGGATCAAACTTCTCATAGTGTTCAACGCACTTTATATGAAAGTTTTTATTACACCCATCTTGGATGTCCATCATATTAGGACTAGCTTTATAGTCAAAGCAAATTACCATGCTTCTCTAAAAGACTCTCAAAATAATATAAGTGAAGCATGAGAGATCAATAATTTCTATAAAATAAAACTACCACCGTGCCCTAAAAAGATATAAGTGAAGTACTAGAGCAAAATTATCTAGCTCAAAACATATAAGTGAAGCACATAGAGTACTCTAATAAATTCTGATTCATGTGTGACTCTCCCAAAAGGTGTGTACAGCAAGGATGATTGTGTTAAACTAAAAAGAGAAGACTCAAATCATACAAGACGCTCCAAGCAAAACACATATCATGTGGTGAATAAAAATATAGCCTCAAGTAAAGTTACCGATAGATAAAGACGAAAGAGGGGATACCTTTCGGGGCATCCCCAAGCTTTGGCTTTCAGCTATAGATGTCTACTACACAACCTTCTTCTTGTAGACGTTGTTGGGCCTCCAAGTGAAGAGGTTTGTAGGACAGTAGCAAATTTCCCTCAAGTGGATGACCTAAGGTTTATCAATCCGTGGGAGGCGTAGGATGAAGATGGTCTCTCTCAAACAACCCTGCAACCAAATAACAAAGAGTCTCTTGTGTCCCCAACACATCCAATACAATGGTAAATTGTATAGGTGCACTAGTTCGGCGAAGAGATGGTGATACAAGTGGTATATGGATGGTAGATAAAGGTTTTTGTAATCTGAAAATATAAAAACAGCAAGGTAACTAATGATAAAAGTGAGCACAAACGGTATTGCAATGCGTTGAAACAAGGCCTGGGGTTCATACTTTCACTAGTGCAAGTTCTCTCAACAATAATAACATAATTGGATCACATAACTATCCCTCAACATGCAACAAAGAGTCACTCCAAAGTCACTAATAGCGGAGAACAAACGAAGAGATTATGGTAGGGTACGAAACCACCTCAAAGTTATTCTTTCTGATCGATCTATTCAAGAGTTCATAGTAAAATAACATGAAGTTATTCTTTCCGTTCAATCTATCCTAGAGTTCGTACTAAAATAACACCTTGAGACACAAAACAATCAAAACCCTTATGTCACCTAGATACTCCAATGTCACCTCAAGTATCCGCGGGTATGATTATACGATATGCATCACACAATCTCATATTCATCTATTCAAACCAACACAAAGTACTTCAAAGAGTGCCCAAAAGTTTCTACCAGAGAGTCAAGACGAAAACGTGTGCCAACCCCTATGCATAGGTTCATGGGCGGAACCCACAAGTTGATCACCAAAACATACATCAAGTGGATCAATAGAATACCCCATTCTCACCACGGGTATCCCACGCAAGACATACATCAAGTGTTCTCAAACCCTTAAATTCTCAATCCGATAAGATAACTTCAAAGGGAAAATTCAATCCATTACAAGAGAGTAGAGGGAGAGAAACATCATAAGATCCAACTATAATAGCAAAGTTAGCGATACATCAAGATCGTACCACCTCAAGAACACGAGAGAGAGAGAGAGATCAAACACATAGCTACTGGTACATACCCTCAGCCCCGAGGGAGAACTACTCCCTCCTCGTCATGGAGAGCACCGGGATGATGAAGATGGCCACCGGAGAGGGATTCCCCCTCCGGCAGGGTGCCGGAACGGGTCTAGATTGGTTTTCGGTGGCTACGGAGGCTTCTGGCGGCGGAACTCCCGATCTATTATGCTCCTTGAAGTTTTTAGGGTATATGGGTATATGGGAGGAAGAAGTGCGTCGGTGGACCTCTGGGTTGTCCATGAGGCAGGGGCGTGCCCAGGGGGGTGGGCGCGCCCCCCACCCTCGCGGGCAGCCCGGGACTCTCCTAGTCCAACTCCGATACTCCGCGGGCTTCTTCTGGTCCAAAAATAAGTTCCGTCAAGTTTCAGGTCAATTGGACTCCGTTTGATTTTCCTTTTCTGCGATACTCTAAAACAAGGAAAAAACAGAAACTGGCACTGGGCTCTGGGTTAATAGGTTAGTCCCAAAAATCATATAAAATAGCATATAAATGCATATAAAACATCCAAGGTTGATAATATAATAGCATGGAACAATAAAAAATTATAGATATGTTGGAGACGTATCAGCATCCCCAACCTTAATTCCTGCTCGTCCTCGAGTAGGTAGCTGATAAAAACAGAATTTTTGATGTGGAATGCTACCTAACATATTTCTCTAAGTAATTCTGTTCATTTTGGCATGAATGTTTAGATCCATAAGATTCAAGACAAAAGTTTAATATTGACATAAAAATAATAATACTTCAAGCATACTAACAAGTAATCATGTCTTCTCAAAATAACATGGCCAAAGAAAGCTACCCCTACAAAATCATATAGTCTGGCTATGCTCTATCTTCACCACACAAAATATTTAAATCATGCACAACACCGATGACAAGCCAAGCAATTGTTTCATACTTTTGATGTTCTCAAACTTTTTCAATCTTCACGCAATACATGAGCGTGAGCCATGGACATAGCACTATAGGTGGAATAGAATGGTTGTTGTGGAGAAGACAAAAAGGAGAAGATAGTCTCACATCAACTAGGAATATCAACGGCCTATGGAGATGCCCATCAATAGATATCGATGTGAGTGAGTAGATATTGCCATGCAACGGATGCACTAGAGCTATAAGTGTATGAAAGCTCAAAAAGAAACTAAGTGGGTGTGCATCCAACTTGCTTGCTCACGAAGACCTAGGGCACTTTGAGGAAGCCCATCATTGGAATATACAAGCCAAGTTCTATAATGAAAGATTCCCACTAGTATATGAAAGTGACAACATAGGAGACTCTCTATCATGAAGATTATGGTGCAACTCTGAAGCACAAGTGTGGTAAAAGTATAGTAGCATTGTCCCTTCTCTCTTTTTCTCTCATTTTTTATTTGGGCCTTCTCCCTTTTTATGGCCTCTTTTTTTATTTGGGCTTCTTTGGCCTCTTTTTTTTCATCTGGAGTCTCATCCCGACTTGTGGGGGAATCATAGTCTCCATCATCCTTTCCTCACTGGGACAATGCTCTAATAATGATGATCATCACACTTTTATTTTATTACAACTCAAGAATTACAACTCGATACATAGGACAAGATATGACTCTATATGAATGCCTCCGGCGGTGTACCGGGATGTGCAATGATTCATGAGTGACATGTATGAAAGAATTATGAATGGTGGCTTTGCCACAAATACGATGTCAACTACATGATCATGCAAAGCAGTATGACAATGATGGAGCGTGTCATAATAAGCAGAACGGTGGAAAGTTGCATGGCAATATATCTCGGAATGGCTATGGAAATGCCATAATAGGTAGGTATGTGAATGAAATATGCCCTAGAGGCAATAATAAAGTTATTATTTATTTCCTTATTTCATGATAAATGTTTATTATTCATGCTAGAATTTTATTAACCGGAAACATGATACATGTGTGAATACATAGACAAATAGAGTGTCACTAGTATGCCTCTACTTGACTAGCTCATTGATCAAAGATGGTTATGTTTCCTAGCCATAGACATGAGTTGTCATTTGATTAACGGGATCACATCATTAGGAGAATGATGTAATTGACTTGACCCATTCTGTTAGCTTAGCACTCGATTGTTTACTATGTTGCTATTGCTTTCTTCATGACTCATACATGTTCCTATGACTATGAGATTATGCAACTCCCGTTTACCGGAGTAACACTTTGTGTGCTACCAAACGTCATAACGTAACTGCGTGATTATAAAGGTGCTCTACAGGTGTCTCCAAAGGTACATGTTGGGTTGGCGTATTTCGAGATTAGGATTTTTGTCACTCCGATTGTCGGAGAGGTATCTCTGGGCCCTCTCGGTAGTGCACATCACTTAAGCCTTGCAAGCAATGCAACTAATGAGTTAGTTGCAAGATGATTTATTACAGAACAAGTAGAGAGACTTGCCGGTAACGAGATTGAACTAGGTATTAAGATACCGACGATCGAATCTCGGGTAAGTAACATACCGATGACAAAGGGAACAACGTATGTTGTTGTGCGGTTTGACCGATTAAGATCTTCGTAGAATATGTGGGAGCCAATATGAGCATCCAGGTTCCGCTATTGGTTATTGACCGGAGACGTGTCTCAGTCATGTCTACATTGTTCTCGAACCCGTAGGGTCCGCATGCTTAAAGTTTCGATGACAGTTATATTATGAGTTTATGAGTTTTGATGTACCGAAGGAATTCGGAGTCCCGGATGAGACCGGGGACATGACGATGAGTCTCTAAATGGTCGAGACGTAAAGATCGATATATTGGACGACTATATTCGAACATCGGAAAGGTTCTGAGTGATTCGGGTATTTATCGGAGTACCGGAGAGTTACGGGAATTCGCTGGGGAATATATGGGCCTTATTGGGCCATACGGGAATAGAGGAGAGAGGCCAAAAGGAAGGAGGTGCGCGGCCCCCCTCTTGTCCGAATTGGACAAGGGGAGCAGCCCCCTTTTCCTTCTTCCTCTCCTCCTCTTTTCTTCTCTCCTACTCCAACAAGGAAAGGAGGAGTCCTACTCCCGGTGGGAGTAGGACTCCCCCCTTGGTGCGCCCTCCTCCTAGGCCGGCCGCCTCCCCCCTTGCTCCTTTATATACAGGGGCAGGGGGCACCCCATGGACACAACAATTGATCTCTTGATCTCTTAGCCGTGTGCGGTGTCCCCCTCCACCATAATCCACCTCGGTCATATCGTGGCGGTGCTTAGGCGAAGCCCTGCATCGGTAGAACATCATCATTGTCACCACGCCATCGTGCTGACGAAACTCTCCCTCGACACTCGGCTGGATCGGAGTTCGAGGGACGTCATCGAGTTGAACGTGTGCAGAACTCGGAGGTGCTGTGCGTTCGGTACTTGATCGGTCGGATCGTGAAGACGTATGACTACATCAACCGCGTTGTGCTAACGCTTCCAATTTTGCTCTACGAGGGTACGTGGACAACACTCTCCTCTCTCGTTGCTATGCATCACCATGATCTTGCGTGTGCGTAGGAAAATTTTTGATATTACTACGTTACCCAACAGTGGCATCCGATTCTAGGTTTTATGCGTTGATGTTGTGCACGAGTAGAACACAAGTGAGTTGTGGGCGATATAAGTCATACTGCTTACCAGCATGTCATACTTTGGTTCGGCGGTATTGTTGGATGAAGCGGCCCGGACCGACATTACGCGTACGCTTACGCGAGAGTGGTTCTACCGACGTGCTTTGCACACATGTGGCTGGCGGGTGTCAGTTTCTCCAACTTTAGTTGAACCAAGTGTGGCTACGCCCTGTCCTTGCGAAGGTTAAAATAGCACCAACTTGACAAACTATCGTTGTGGTTTTGATGCGTAGGTAAGAACGGTTCTTGCTAAGCCCGTAGCAGCCACGTAAAACTTGCAATGACAAAGTAGAGGACATCTAACTTGTTTTTGCAGGGCATGTTGTGATGTGATATGGTCAAGACATGATGCTAAATTTTATTGTATGAGATGATTATGTTTTGTAACCCAGTTATCGGCAACTGGCAGGAGCCATATGGTTGTCGCTTTATTGTATGCAATGCAATTGCGCTGTGATGCTTTACTTTATCACTAAGCGGTAGCGATAGTCGTGGAAGCATAAGATTGGCGAGACGACAACGATGCTACGATGGTGATCAAGGTGTCGCGCCGGTGACGATGGTGATCATGACGGTGCTTCGGAGATGAAGATCATAAGCACAAGATGATGATGGCCATATCATGTCACTTATATTGATTGCATGTGATGTTTATCGTTTATGCATATTATCTTATTTTGATTGACGGTAGCATTATAAGATGATCTCTCACTAAATTTCAAGATAAAAGTGTTCTCCCTGAGTATGCACCGTTGCCAAAGTTCGTCGTGCCCAGAAACCACGTGATGATCGGGTGTGATAAGATCTACGTCCATCTACAACGGGTGCAAGCCAGTTTTGCACAAGCAAAATACTCAGGTTAAACTTGACGAGCCTAGCATATGCAGATATGGCCTCGGAACACTGAGACCGAAAGGTCAAGCGTGAATCATATAGTAGACATGATCAACATATTGATGTTCACCATTGAAAGCTACTCCATTTCACATGATGATCAGTTATGGTTTAGTTGATTTGGATCACGTGATCACTTAGAAGATTAGAGGGATGTCTTTCTAAGTGGGAGTTCTTAAGTAATATGATTAATTGAACTTAAATTTATCATGAACTTAGTCCTGGTGGTATTGGCATATCTATGATGTAGATCAATAGCTCGTGTTGTTGCTTCCCTATGTTTATTTTGATATGTTCCTAGAGAAAAACTAAGTTGAAAGATGTTAGTAGCAATGATGCGGATTGGATCCGTGATCTGAGATTTATCCTCATTGCTGCACAGAAGAATTATGTCCTTGATGCGCCGCTAGGTGACAGACCTATTGCAGGAGCAGATGCAGATGTTATGAACGTTTAGCTAGCTCAGTATGATGACTACTTGATAGTTTAGTGCACCATGCTTAACGCTTAGAATCGGGACTTCAAAGACGTTTTGAACGTCATGGACCATATGAGATGTTCCAGGAGTTGAAGTTAATATTTCAAGCAAATACCCGAGTTGAGAGATATGAAATCTCCAACAAGTTCTATAGCTAAAAGATGGAGGAGAATAGCTCAAGCAGTGAGCATGTGCTCAGATTGTCTGGGTAGTACAATCCCTTGAATCAAGTGGGAGTTAATCTTCCAAATAAGATAGTGATTGACAGAATTCTCTAGTCACCATCACCAAGTTAGTTGAACTTCGTGATGAACTATAATATGCAAGGGATAGCGGAAACGATTCCCAAGCTCTTCGTGATGCTGAAATCGACGAAGGTAGAAATCAAGAAAACCATCAAGTGTTGATAGTTAACAAGACCACTAGTTTCAAGAAAAGGGAAAAGGGAAGAAGGGGAACTTCAAGAAGAACGGTAAGCGAGTTGCTGCTCAAGTGAAGAAGCCCAAGTCTGGACCTAAGCCTGAGACTGAGTGCTTCTACTGCAAAGGAACTGGTCACTGGAAACGGAACTGCCCCATATATTTGGCGGATAAGAAGGATGGCAAAGTGAACAAAGGTATATTTGATATACATGTTATTGATGTATACTTTACTAGTGTTTATAGCAACCCCTAAGTATTTTATACTAGTTCCGTTGCTATGATTAGTAACTCAAAATGGGAGTTGCAGAATAAATAGAGACTAGTTAAGGGTGAAGTGATGATGTGTGTTGGAAGTGGTTCCAAGATTGATATGATCATCATTGCAGACTCCCTATACTTTCGGGATTAGTGTTGAACCTAAATAAGTGTTATTTGGTGTTTGCGTTGAGCATGAATATGATTTGATCATGTTTATTGCAATACGATTATTCATTTAAGTTAGAGAACAATTGTTGTTCTGTTTACATGAATAAAACCTTCTATGGTCATACACACCAATGAAAATGGTTTGTTGGATCTCGATCGTAGTGATACACATATTCATAATATTGAAGCCAAAAGATGCAAAGTTAATAATGATAGTGCAACTTGTTTGTGGCACTGCCGTTTAGGTCATATTGGTGTAAATCGCATGAAGAAACTCCATGCTGATGGGATTTTGGAATCACTTGATTATGAATCACTTGATGCTTGCGAACCATGCCTTATGGGCAAGATGACTAAAACTCCGTTCTCTGGAACAATGGAGCAAGCAACTGGCTTATTGGAAATAATACATACTGATGTATGCGTTCCGATGAGTGTTAAGGCTCGTGGCGGGTATCGTTATTTTCTGACCTTCACAGATGATTTGAGCAGATATGGGTATATCTACTTGATGAAACATAAATCTGAAACATTTGAACAATTCAAAGAATTTCAGAGTGAAGTGGAAAATCATCGTGGCAAGAAAATAAGGTTTCTATGATCTGATCGCGGAGACTAATATTTGAGTTACGAGTTTGGTCTTGAATTAAAACAATGTGGAATAGTTTCACAAATTCGTGCCACCTGGAACACCACAGCATAATGGTGTGTCCGAATGTCATAACCGTACTTTATTAGATATGGTGCGATCTATGATGTCTCTTACCGATCTACCACTATCGTTTTGGGGTTATGCATTAGAGACAGCTGCATTCACGTTAAATAGGGCACCATCTAAATCCGTTGAGACAACACCGTATGAACTATGGTTTGGCAAGAAACCTAAGCTGTCATTTCTTAAAGTTTGAGGTTGCAATGCTTACGTGAAAAAGTTTCAACCGGATAAGCTCAAACCCAAATCGGAGAAGTGCGTCTTCATAGGATAACCAAAGGAGACAATTGGGTACACCTTCTATCACAGATCCGAAGGCAAGACATTCGTTGCTAACAATGGATCCTTTCTAGAGAAGGAGTTTCTCTCGAAAGAAGTGAGTGGGAGGAAAGTAGAACTTGATGAGGTAACTGTACCTGCTCCCTTATTGGAAAGTAGTTCATCACAGAAATCTGTTCCTATGACTACTACACCAATTAGTGAGGAAGCTAATGATGATGATCATGTAACTTCAGATCAAGTTACTACCGAACCTCGTAGGTAAAACAGAGTGAGATCCGCACCAGAGTGGTACGATAATCCTGTTCTGGAGGTCATGTTACTTGACCATGATGAACCTACGAACTATGAAGAAGCGATGGTAAGCCCAGATTCCGCAAAATGGCTTGAGGCCATGAAATCTCAGATGAGATCCATGTATGAGAACAAAGTACGGACTTTGATTGACTTGCCCAATGATCGGCGAGCCATTGAGATTAAATGGATCTTCAAGAGGAAGACGGACGCTGATAGTAGTGTTACTATCTACAAAGCTAGAATTGTCGGAAAAGGTTTTTGACAAGTTCAAGGTGTTGACTACGATGAGAGTTTCTCACTTGTATCTATGCTTAAGTCTGTCCGAATCATGTTAGCAATTGCCGCATTTTAAGAAATCTGGCAAATGGATAACAAAACTGCAATCCTTAATGGATTTATTAAAGAAGAGTTGTATATGATGCAACCAGAAGGTTTTGTCAATCCTAAAGGTGTTAACAAAATGTGCAAGCTCCAGCGATCCATCTGTGGACTGGTGCAAGCATCTTGGAGTTGGAATGTACGCTTTAATGAGTTGATCAAAGCATATAGTTTTATACAGACTTGCGGTGAAGCCTATATTTACAAGAAAGTTAGTGGGAGCACTACAGCATTTCTGATAAGTATATGTGAATGACATATTGTTGATCGGAAATAACGTAGAATTATTATGCAAAGCATAAAGGAGTGTTTGAAAGGATTTTTTCAAAAAAAGACCTCGGTGAAGCTGCTTACATATTGAGCATCAAGATCTATAGAGATAGATCAAGACGCTTGATAAGTTTTTTCAATGAGTACATACCTTGACAAGATTCTGAAGTAGTTCAAAATGGAACAGTCAAAGAAAGAGTTATTGCCTGTGTAACAAGGTGTGAAATTGAGTAAGACTCAAAGCCTGACCACGGCAGAAGATAGAAAGAGAGTGAAAGTCATTCCCTATGCCTCAGCCGTAGGTTCTATAAAGTATGCCATGCTGTGTACTAGATCTATTGTATACCCTACACTGATTTTGGCAAGGGAGTACAATAGTGATCTAGGAGTAGATCACTGTATAGCGGTCAAAATTATCCTTAGTGGAATAAGGATATTTTTCTCGATTATGGAGGTGACAAAAAGGTTTGTCGTAAAGGGTTATGTCGATGCAAATTTTGACACTGATCCAGATGACTCTAAGTCTCAATCTGGATACATATTGAAAGTGGGAGCAATTAGCTAGAGTAGCTCCGTGTAGAGCATTATAGACACAGAAATTTGCAAAATACTTACGGATCTGAATGTGACAGACCCGTTGACTAAAATTATCTCACAAGCAAAACATGATCACACCTTAGTACTCTTTGGGTGTTAATCACATAGCGATGTGAACTAGATTACTGACTCTAGTAAACCCTTTGGGTGTTGGTTACATGTCGATGTGAACTATGGGTGTTAACCACATAAAGATGTGAACTATTGATGTTAAATCACATGGCGATGTGAACTAGATTATTGACTCTAGTGCAAGTGGGAGACTGAAGGAAATATTCCCTAGAGGAAATAATAAAGTTATTATTTATTTCCTTATTTCATGATAAATGTTTATTATTCATGCTAGAATTGTATTAACCGGAAACATGATACATGTGTGAATACATAGACAAACAGAGTGTCACTAGTATGCCTCTACTTGACTAGCTCGTTGATCAAAGATGGTTATGTTTACTAGACATAGACATGAGTTGTCATTTGATTAACGGGATCACATCATTAGGAGAATGATGTGATTGACTTGACCCATTCCGTTAGCTTAGCACTCGATCGTTTAGTATGTTGTTATTGCTTTCTTCATGACTCATACATGTTCCTATGACTATGAGATTATGCAACGCCTGTTTACCGGAGGAACACTTTGTGTGCTACCAAACGTCACAACGTAACTAGGTGATTATAAAGGTGCTCTACAGGTGTCTCCATAGGTACATGTTGGGTTGGCGTATTTCGAGATTAGGATTTGTCACTCCGATTGTCGGAGAGGTATCTCTGGGCCCTCTCGGGAATGCACATCACTTAAGCCTTGCAAGCAATGCAACTAATGAGTTAGTTGCGAGATGATGTATTACGGGACGAGTAAAGAGACTTGCCAGTAACGAGATTGAACTAGGTATGAAGATACCGACGATTGAATCTCGGGCAAGTAACATACCGATGACAAAAGGAACAACGTATGTTGTTGTGCGGTTTGACCGATAAAGATCTTCATAGAATATGTGGGAGCCAATATGAGCATCCAGGTTCCGCTATTGGTTATTGACCGGAGACGTGTCTCGATCATGTCTACATTGTTCTCGAACCCGTAGGGTCCGCATGCTTAAAGTTTCGATGACAGTTATATTATGAGTTTATGAGTTTTGATGTACCGAAGGAGTTCGGAGTCCCGGATGAGATCGGGGACATGACGAGGAGTCTCAAAATGGTCGAGACGTAAAGATCAATATATGGGACAACTATATTCGGACATCGGAAAGGTTCCGAGTGATTCGGGTATTTATCGGAGTACCGGAGAGTTACGGGAATTCGCCGGGGAGTATATGGGCCTTATTGGGCAATATGGGAATAGAGGAGAGAGGCCAAAAGGAAGGAGGCGCGCGGCCCCCCTCTGGTCCGAATTGGACAAGGGATGCAGCCCCCTTTTCCTTCTTCCTCTCCTCCTCTTTCCTTCTCTCCTACTCCAACAAGGAAAGGAGGAGTCCTACTCCCGGTGGGAGTAGAACTCCCCCCTTGGTGCGCCCTCCTCCTAGGCCGGCCGCCTCCCCCCTTGCTCCTTTATATACGGGGGCAGGGGGGCACCCCATGGACACAACAATTGATCTCTTGATCTCTTAGCCGTGTGCGGTGTCCCCCTCCACCATAATCCACCTTGGTCATATCGTAGCGGTGCTTAGGCGAAGCCCTGCGTCGGTAGAACATCATCATCGTCACCATGCCGTCGTGCTGACGAAACTCTCCCTCAACACTCGGCTGGATCGGAGTTCGAGGGATGTCATCGAGTTGAACGTGTGTAGAACTCGGAGGTGCCGTGCGTTCGGTACTTGATCGGTCAGATCGTGAACACGTACGACTACATCAACCGCGTTGTGCTAACGCTTCCGCTTTCGGTCTATGAGGGTACGTGGACAACACTCTCCCCTCTCGTTGTTGTGCATCACCATGATCTTGCGTGTGCGTAGGAATTTTTTTGAAATTACTACGTTACCCAACAGTATGGTGGCTGTTTTGAGGAAGGTATATGGTGGTTTTATGGTACCGGCAAAAGTTGCGCGGTACTAGAGAGGTTAGCAATGGTGGAAGGGTGAGAGTGCATATAATCCATGGACTCAACATTAGTCAGAAAGAAATCACATACTTATTGCAAAAATCTATTAGTTATCGAAACAAAGTACTAAACGCATGCTCCTAGGGGGATAAATTCGCAGGAAAAGACCATCGCACGTCCCCGACCGCCACTCATAAGGAAGACAATCAATAAATAAATCATGCTCCGACTTCATCAAATAATGGTTCACCATACGTGCATGCTACGGGAATCACAAACTTTAACATAAGTATCTCTCAAATCCACAACTAATCAACTAGCATGACTCTAATATCACCATCTCCATATCTCAAAACAATCATAAAGAATCAAACTTCTCATAGTATTCAATGCACTTTATATGAAAGTTTTTATTATATCCCACTTGGATGCCTATCATATTAGGACAAAATTCATAATCAAAGCAAATTACCATGCTGTTTAGGACTCTCAAAATAAAATAAGTGATGCATGAGGGTTCATCTATTTCTATAAAATAAAACCACCACCGTGCTCTAAAAAGATATAAGTGAAGCACTAGAGCAACAACAAACTACTCCGAAATATACAAGTGAAGATTAATGAGTAGTCGAATAATTATGCAACTATATGAAGACTCTCTAACATTTAAGAATTTAAGATCTTGGTATTTTATTCAAGCAGCAAGCAAAACTAAATAAAATAAAATGACGCTCCAAGGAAAACACATATCATGTGGTAAATAAAAATATAGCTCCAAGTAAAGTTACCGATGAACGATGACGAAAGAGGGGATGCCTTCCGCGGCATCCCCAAGCTTAGGCTTTTGGTTGTCCTTGGATATTACCTTGGAGTGCCTTGGGCATCCCCAAGCTTAGGCTCTTTCCACTCCTTATTCCATAGTCCATCGAATCTTCACCCCAAACTTGAAAACTTCACAACACAAAACTTAACAGAAAACTCGTAAGCTCCGTTAGTATAAGAAATTAAATCACCACTAAGGTACTGTTGTGAACTCATTCTAAATTCATATTGGTGTAATATCTACTGTATTCCAACTTCTCTATGGTTCATACCCTCCGATACTACTCATAGATTCATCAAAATAACCAAACAACACATAGAAAACAGAATCTGTCAAAAACAGAACAGTCTGTAGTAATCTGTATCAAACATATACTTCTGGAACACATAAAATTCTCAAATGAATTGGTGGACCTGAGTAATTTGTCTATTTATCATCTGCAAAAATAATTAACTCAATAGCACTCTCCAATAAAAACTGGAAGCAATTCTCGTGAGCGCTAAAGTTTCTGTTTTTTACAGCATGATCGCAAAGACTTTCCCCAAGTCTTCCCAAAAGTTCTACTTGGCACAAAAACTAATTAAAACATAAAAACTCAATCATAACAGAGTCTAGATAAATTATTTATTATTAAACAGTAACAAAAAGCAAGGAACAAAAATAAAGTTGGGTTGCCTCCCAACAAGCGCTAACGTTTAACGCCCCTAGATAGGCATGATGATTTCAATGATGCTCACATAAAGGATAAGAATTGAAACATAAAGATGGCATAATGAAGAATATGGCTAGCACATTTAAGTCTAACCCACTTCTTACGCATAGGGATTTTGTTAGCAAACAATTTATGGTAACAAGAATCAACTTCCATAGGAAGGTAAATGATACGTCCATTTTGCACCATGCTTTTGTATCGATATTTATCACATTATGGACTGTTATTTCACTTTATGTCACAATACTTATGGCTATTTTCTCTTATTTTACAAGGTTTACATAAAGAGGGAGGATGCCGGCAGCTGGAATTCTGGTCTGGAAAAGGAGCAAATATTAGAGACCTATTCTGCGCAACTCCAAAAGTCCTGAAACTCCACGGAACGTCTTAAAAGAAATAAAGAAAAATCCACGCCAAAGATGAAGGCCAGGGGGCCCACACCCTTCTCACGAGGGTGCCCCCCCTAGGGCGCGCCCCCTACCTCGTGGGCCGCCTGGTTGCTCTCCGACGCCCATCTTCTCCTATATGAGGTCTTTCGATGGATGAGAAAAATAGAAGGAACTTTTCAGGACGAGACTCCGCCGCCACAAGGCGGAACCTTGCGGATCCAATCTAGAGCTCCGGCAGAGCTGTTCTGCCGGGGATACTTCCCTCCAGGAGGGGGAAATCATCACCATCGTCATCACCAATGCTCCTCTCATCGGGAGAGGGCAATCTCCATCAACATCTTCACCAACACCATCTCATCTCCAAACCCTAGTTCATCTCTTGTATCCAATTCTTGTCTCAAAGTCCGGGATTGGTGCTAGTAGGTTGCTAGTAGTGTTGATTACTCCTTGTAGTTGATGCTAGTTGGTTTAATTGGTGGAAGAAGATCATATGTTCAGCTCCTATATGCATATTATTACCCCTCTGATTATGAACATGAATATGCTTTGTGAGTAATTACGTTCGTTCCTGAGGACAAGTGAGAAGTCTTGCTATGTGTAGTCATGTGAATTTGGTATTCGTTTGATATTTTGATAAGATGTATGTTGTCTAGCCTCTAGTGGTGTTATGTGAACGTCGACTACATAACACTTCACCATTATTTGGTCCTGGAGGAAGGCATTGGGAAGTAATAAGTAGATGATGGGTTGCTAGAGTGACAGAAGCTTAAACCCTAGTTTATGCGTTGCTTCGTAAGGGGCTGATTTGGATCCATATGTTTCATGCTATGGTTAGGTTTACCTTAATACTTTTGTTGTAGTTGCGGATGCTTGCAATAGAGGTTAATCATAAGTGGGATGCTTGTTCAAGTAGGAACAACACCCAAGCACCAGTCCACCCACATATCAAATTATCAAAGTATCGAACGTGAATCATATGAACGTGATGAAAACTAGCTTGACGATATTCCCATGTGTCCTCGGGAGCGCTTTTCCTATTATATGAGTTTGTTCTGGCTTGTCCTTTGCTACAAAAGGATTGGGCCATCTTGCTGCACTTTATTTACTTTTGTTACTTGTTGCTAGTTACAACCTATCTTATCACAAAACTATCTGTTACCACTTATTTCAGTACTTGCAGAGAATACCATGGTGAAAACTGCTTATCATTTCCTTCTGCTCCTCGTTGGGTTCGACACTCTTACTTATCGAAAGGACTACGATAGATGCCCTATACTTGTGGGTCATCAAGACTCCTTTCTGGCGTCGTTGCCGGGGAGTGTAGCGCCTTTGGTAGGTGGAATTTGGTAAGGAAAAATTTATATAGTATGCTGAAATTTACTGTCACTTGTTACTATGGAAAGTATTTCTCTGAGGGGCTTGTTCGGGGTATCTTCACCCCGTCCAGTAGAGCAAAGAGTTTCTCCTCAACCTGCTGAACCTATTGAAAATGAAATTCCTTATGAGTATCCTTCGGGTATGATAGAAAAACCGCTAGCTAATCCTTTTACAGGAGATGGAACAAAGCATCTTGATGAGCACTTAATATATGTGGATGAAGTTTGTGGATTATTTAAGCTTGCAGGTATACCCGATGATGTTGCTAAGAAGAAGGTCTTCCCTTTATCTTTGAAGGGAGACGCATTGATATGGTATAGGCTATGTGATGATATGAGATCATGGGACTATAAAAGATTGGAGCTGGAATTTCATCAAAAGTATTACCCTATGCATCTTGTTCATCGTGATCGCAATTATATATATAATTTCTGGCCTCGCGAAGGAGAAAGCATCTCTCAAGCTTGGGGGAGGCTTAAATCAATGTTATATTCATGCCCCAATCATGAGCTCTCGAGAGAAATAATTATGCAAAGTTTTTATGCTCGGCTTTCTGAAAACAATCGCACCATGCTCGATACTTCTTGTGTTGGCTCTTTTATGATGAAGACTATTGAATTCAGATGGAATTTATTGGATAGAATTAAACGCAGCTCTGAAGATTGGGACCTCGACGAAGGTAAGGAGTCAGGTATGACACCTAAGTTTGATTGTGTTAAATCTTTTATGGACACCGATATTTTCCGTAAGTTTAGCACTAAATATGGACTTGACTCTGAGATAGTAGCCTCTTTCTATGAATCTTTTGCTACTTATGTTGATCTCCCTAAGGAGAAGTGGTTTAAATATCATCCTCCCATAGAAGTAAAAGTAGCTGCACCTATTAAAGTTGAAGAAAAGACTGTCACTTATAATGATCCTATTGTTCCTACTTCTTACATTGAGAAACCACCTTTTCCTGTTAGAATAAAGGATAATGCTAGAGCTTCAACTGTTGTTCGTAAAAGCAATATTAGAACTTATACACCTCCTAAGCAAGTTAAAGTAGAACCTAATATTGCTATTGTTAAAGATCTCTTGTCTAATAATATTGATGGGCATGTTATTCAGTTCAAAGGTGAAACTGCTAGTATTGCTAAACCTTGTGATAAGGATAAACATATACCTATGGTAGGTGTGCCTATTATTTCTGTTAAAATAGGAGATCATTGTTATCATGGCTTATGTGATATGGTTGCTAGTGCTAGTGTTATACCGCATGCTTTATATGAAGAAATTAAGAATGAAATTGCACCTGTTGAGTTAGAAGATATTGATGTTACTATTAAACTTGCTAATAGAGATACTATTGCACCAATCGGAATTGTTAGAGATGTTGAAGTCTTGTGTGGGAAAACTAAATATCCTGCTGATTTTCTTGTTCTTATTTCTCCCCAAGATAGCTTTTGTCCAATTATATTTGGTAGACCCTTCTTAAATACTGTCAATGCTACCATAGACTGCACTAAGAATATTGTTACTGTTGGTTTGGATGATATGGTTCATGAGTTTAATTTCTCTAAATTTAGTAAACAACATCGTGAGGAAGAATTACCTAGCAAGGATGAAATTATTGGTCTTGGTTCTATTGTCGTACCTCCTAGTGATCCTTTAGAACATTATTTGCTAGACCATGAAAATGATATGTTCATGAATCAAAGAAGGGAAATAGATGAAGTATTCTTTAAACATGAAACTATTCTGCATCACAACTTGCCTGTTGAGATTTTAGGGGATCCTCCTCCACCCAAGGGTGATCCCGTGTTTGAGCTCAAACCCATGCCTGATAATCTTAAATATGCTTATCTTGATGAAAAGAAGATATATCATGTTATTATTAGTGCTAACCTTTCAGAGCATGAAGAAGAAAGATTATTGAAAACTCTGAAGAAGCACGCACCGCTATTGGATATACTCTTGATGATCTTAAGGGCATTAGTCCCACTCTATGTCAACATAAAATAAATTTGGAAGCAGATGCCAAACCAGTTCGTGATCCTCAACGATGCCTGAATCTTAAAATTAAAGAAGTGGTAAGAAAAGAAATACTAAAGCTTCTGGAGGCAGGTTTAATCTATCCCGTTGCTGATAGTGAGTGGGTAAGTCCTGTCCATTGTGTCCCTAAGAAGGGAGGTATTACTGTTGTTCCTAATGATAAAGATGAATTGATTCCACAAAGAATTATCACAGGTTATAGGATGGTAATTGAGTTCCGCAAATTAAATAAAGCTACTAAGAAAGATCATTACCCCTTACCTTTTATTGATCAAATGCTAGAAAGATTATGCAAACATACACACTATTGCTTTCTAGATGGTTATTCTGGTTTCTCTCAAATACCTGTGTCAGCTACAGATCAATCAAAGACTACTTTTACATGCCCTTTTGGTACGTTTGCTTATAGACGTATGCCTTTTGGTTTATGTAATGCACCTGCTACCTTTCAAATATGCATGATGGCTATATTCTCTGACTTTTGTGAAAAGATTTGTGAGGTTTTCATGGACGACTTTTCCGTCTATGGTTCCTCTTTTGATGATTGCTTGAGCAATCTTGATCGAGTTTTGCAGAGATGTGAAGAAACTAATCTTGTCTTGAATTGGGAAAAGTGCCACTTTATGGTTAATGAAGGTATTGTCTTGGGGCACAAAGTTTCTGAAAGAGGTATTGAAGTTGATAAAGCCAAGGTTGATTCTATTGAAAAGATGCCATGTCCCAAGGACATCAAAGGTATAAGAAGTTTCCTTGGTCACGCTGGATTTTATAGGAGATTCATTAAGGACTTCTCAAAAATTTCTCGGCCTCTGACTAATTTATTGCAAAAATATATACTATTTGTCTTTGATGATGATTATGTAGAAGCATTTGAAATACTTAAGAAAGCATTAGTCTCTGCACCTGTTGTTCAGCCACCGGATATGAATTTACCCTTTGAAATTATGTGTGATGCTAGTGATTATGTTGTAGGTGTTGTTCTAGGGCAAAGAGTTGATAAGAAATTAAATGTTATTCATTATGCTAGTAAGACTCTAGACAATTCTCAAAGAAATTATGCTGCTACTGAAAAAGAACTCTTAGCAGTTGTATTTGCTTGTGATAAGTTCAAATCTTATATTGTTGACTCTAAAGTAACTATTCAAACTCATCATGCTGCTATTAAATATCTTATGGAAAAGAAAGATGCTAAACCTAGACTTATTAGATGGGTTCTCTTGCTACAAGAATTTGATTTGCATATTGTTGATAGAAAGGGAGCTAAGGACCCCGTTGCAGACAACTTGTCAAGGTTAGAAAATATTCTTGATGACCCACTACCTATTAATGATAGCTTTCCTGCTGAACAATTAAATGTTATAAGTACTTATCGTAGTACTCCATGGTATGTTGATTATGCTAATTATATTGTTGCTAAATTTATACCACCTAGCTTCACATACCAGCAAAAGAAAAAGTGTTTCTATGATTTAAGACATTACTTTTGGGATGACCCACATCTTTATAAAGAAGGAGTAGATGGTGTTATTAGACGTTGTGTACCTGAGCATGAACAGGAACAGATCCTACGCAAGTGTCACTCTGAGTCTTATGGAGGACACCATGCTGGAAATAGAACTGCACATAAGGTATTGCAATCTGGTTTTATTGGCCTACTCTCTTCAAGGATGCTCGTAAGTTTGTCTTGTCTTGTGATGAATGTCAAAGAATTGGTAATATTAGTAGACGTCAAGAAATTATATGAATTATTCTCTTGTAATTGAACCATTTGATGTTTGGGGCTTTGATTATATGGGACCTTTTCCTGCCTCTAATGGATACACACATATTCTAGTTGCTGTTGATTATGTTACTAAGTGGGTAGAAGCTATTCCAACTAGTAGTGCTGATCATAACACTTCTATTAAAACGCTTAAAGAATTTATTTTCCCGAGGTTTGGAGTCCCTAGATATTTAATGACTGATGGTGGTTCACACTTTATTCATGGTGCTTTCCGTAAAATGCTTGCTAAATATGATGTTAATCATAGAATTGCATCTCCTTATCACCCACAGTCTAGTGGTGAAGTAGAGTTGAGCAATAGAGAGCTCAAATTAATTTTGCAAAAGACTGTTAATAGGTATAGAAAGAATTGGTCTAAGAAACTTGATCATGCATTATGGGCTTATAGAACTGCATATAAAAATCCTATGGGTATGTCTCCGTATAAATTGGTTTATGGAAAAGCATGTCACTTACCTCTCAAACTAGAACATAAGGCATATTGGGCTATTAAAGAGCTTAACTATGATTTTAAACTTTCCGGTGAAAAGAGGTTATTTGATATTAGTTCACTTGATGAATGGAGAACCCAAGCTTATTAAAATGCCAAGTTGTTTAAAGAAAAAGTTAAAAGATGGCATGACAAAAGGATACAAAAGTGTGAGTTTAATGTAGGTGATTATGTATTGCTATACAACTCTCGTTTAAGATTTTTTGCAGGAAAACTTCTCTCTAAATGGGAAGGCCCCTATGTTATCGAAGATGTCTATCGTTCCGGTGCCATAAAAATCAACAACTTTGAGGGCACAAATCCGAAAGTGGTAAACGGTCAAAGAATCAAACATTATATCTCAGGTAATCCCATAAATGTTGAAACCAATATTATTGAAACCATAACCCCGGAGGAATACATAAGAGACACTTTCCGGAACGTTTCAGACTCCGAAAAGGAATAGGTATGTGGTACGGTAAGTAAACCGACTCCAAAACAATTTTTAAGGCAATATTTCTCCGTTATGGAATATTTAGAAAAATACAAAAATAAGTAGCAGTCCGGGAAAGACACGAGGGCCCCACGAGGGTGGTGGGTGCGCCCTACCACCCTGGGCGCGCCCCCCTACCTCATGAGCACCTCGTGTGCTTTCCGGACTCCATTTTCTTGCACATTACGTATTTTGGTCGGTAAAAATTCATTATATAACCTCCCGAAGGTTTTGACTCCCGTATCACGCAAATTTCCTTTGTTTTTGTTTTCGAGCTGTTGCTGCTGTAGATTAGAGCAAGATGTCTTCTCAAGAGTCAATCGGGGAGAGCCGGGTATCTAATCCGGCACCGGAACCAAGGGCAAACAGCGATGCTGACCACTTTGGGCCGGCAACGGAGGAGGAGATGGAGGCTGACTTGATGAGAGTAGGTGCTATGGAGGATCAAGAAGTCACCTCTCGCCTCCGAGCTGTGTTCACGATGGGGGAACTACAGAGCTCAGCTATTCCAAACTCGGTTATCCCTTATAATGTTAGATTTCTTACTTATGAAAATATGAAGAGGAGTTTCACTTGTTCTCCCGCAGCTATGCAACACCCTTGGGTGCAAGGAGCTTTAGCTGTCACATGAAAGCTTCGTAAGGAAATAATGGACCTCAAGCAGCAAGTCAATAAGCTCGAGGAGGAGAACCGTATCCTGAGAGGAATAATCGCCAAGAATATTACACCAACAACAAAGAAGGAGACATGATCACATGGGTATGGGCACTCCCCTTGGCAACTGCCAAGCTTGGGGGAGGTGCCCCGGTATCGTATCAAAATCACAACTCTTATCTTTACCGTTTTTCTTAGTTCGATCCTATTAGTAGTATCTTGATCTAGTAGAATAAAGTTTATGGCATGATCTAGTTTTGAGTTTTGCTTTATGATCTCTCTATGTAATCGAGTCCGTGAGTTATATATAATAAAGATTAGTGTTGAGTCAAGGGCTTGATTATTTTTCCATGATCTTGGATGAATAAAAGAAAAGAGGAAAAAGAATAAAAAGAAACAAAAAGTTCATATTGATCTTATTGAGAGTAATGACTTCACATAGAAAGAGTATGATGATTAAAAGTTGTTGGGAGTTGGCAGACATAGCTTTGGTCATTGTTGCAATTAATAGGAAGTAATAAGGAAAGAGAGGTTTCACATATGGATATATTATCATTGACATCTTTTATGATTGGGAGCACTCATTAAAATATAACATGCTAAAGAGTTGATGTTGGACAAGGAAGACGACGTAATGAGTCATGTCTTTCTTATATCTGAGATAAAGTATGTTGTCATGGATCCTCTAACTTGTTGAGCTTGCCTTTCTCCCTCATGCTAGCCAAATTCTCAGCACCAAGTAGAAATACTACTTGTTCTTCCAAATACCCATAAACCGGTTTTCCCTTGAGAGTCCACCATATCTACCTATGGATTGAGTAAGATCCTTCAAGTAAGTTGTCATCAGTGCAAAGCAATAAAAATTTCTCTAAATATGTATGATTGATTGGTGTGGGAGAAATAAGCTTTATACGATCTTGTGATGTGGAAGTAATAAAAGCGACGGACTGCATAATAAAGGTTCATATTACAAGGGGCAATATAAAGTGACATTCTTTCGCATTGAGATTTTATATATCCAACCCTAAAAGTGCATGGCAACCTCTGCTTCCCTCTGCGAAGGGCCTATCCTTTATTATTATCTTCTACCTTATGCAAGAGTCATGGTGATCTTCACCTTTTCTTTTTATTTTATCCTTTGGCAAGCTCAGCATGTTGGAAAGAACATGATATATATATATATATATATAATTGGATGTAGGGGAGCATGAACCATTACTGTTGACATTACCCTTGAGGTAAAAGGTTGTGGGCAAAAACTATAAGCCCCTATCTTTCCCTGTGTCCGATTAAAACTCTATAACCACAAGTATCACGTGAGTGTTAGCAATTATGGAGGACTAAATGATAGTTGAGTATGTGGACTTGCTTTTTAGCTCTGACATAGACTCTTTCCGATGTTATGATAAATTGCAATTTCTCCAATGACTGAGATTATAGTTTGTCGGAGCCCAATAAGGTTTATGATTTATACTTTTGCATTGTGAATAGATCATCACTTGAACATAAGTAATCATATGACAAAATCTATATATGTTGCTGTTATGAGAATAATCATGATGCCTTCATGTCCGTATTTTATTTTTATCGACGCCTCTACCTCTAAACATGAGGACATATTTATTGTTATCAGTTTTTTGCTTGAGGACAAGCGAGGTCTAAGCTTGGGGGAGTTGATATGTCAATTTTGCATCATGCTTTTATATCGATATTTATCGCATTATGGACTGTTATTTCACTTTATGTCACAATACTTATGGCTATTTTCTATTATTTTACAAGGTTTACATAAAGAGGGATAATGCCGGCAGCTGGAATTCTGGTCTGGAAAAGGAGAAAATATTAGAGACCTATTCTGCGCACCTCCAAAAGTCCTGAAACTCCACGGAACGTCTTAAAAGAAATAAAGAAAAATCCACGCCAAAGATGAAGGCCAGGGGGCCCACACCCTTCTTACGAGGGTGGGTCCCCCCCTAGGGCGTGCCCCCTACCTCGTGGGCCCCCTGGTGGCTCTCCGACGCCCATCTTCTCCTATATGAGGTCTTTCAATGAAAAAAAAATAGAGAGGAACTTTTTGGGACGAGACTCAGCCGCCACGAGGCGGAACCTTGGCGGATCCAATCTAGAGCTCCGGCAGAGCTGTTCTGCCGGGGAAACTTCCCTCCGGGAGGGGGAAATCATCACCATCGTCATCACCAACGCTCCTCTCATCGGGAGAGGGCAATCTCCATCAACATCTTCACCAGAACCATCTCATCTCCAAACCCTAGTTCATCTCTTGTATCCAATTCTTGTCTCAAAGTCCGGGATTGGTGCTAGTAGGTTGCTAGTAGTGTTGATTACTCCTTGTAGTTGATGCTAGTTGGTTTAATTGGTGGAAGATCATATGTTCAGATCCTATATGCATATTATTACCCCTCTAATTATGAACATGAATATGCTTTGAGAGTAATTACGTTCGTTCCTGAGGACAAGGGAGAAGTCTTGCTATGAGTAGTCATGTGAATTTGGTATTCGTTTGATAATTTGATAAGATGTATGTTGTCTAGCCTCTAGTGGTGTTATGTGAACGTCGACTACATAACCCTTCACCATTATTTGGGCCTAGAGGAAGGCATTGGGAAGTAATAAGTAGATGATGGGTTGCTAGAGTGACAGAAGCTTAAACCCTACTTTATGCGTTGCTTCGTAAGGGGCTGATTTGGATCCATATGTTTCATGCTATGGTTAGGTTTACCTTAATACTTTTGTTGTAATTGTGGATTCTTGCAATAGAGGTTAATCATAACTGGGATGCTTGTTCAAGTAAGAACAGCACCCAAGCACCGGTCCACCCACATATCAAATTATCAAAGTATCGAACGCGAATCATATGAACGTGATGAAAACTAGCTTGACGATATTCCCATATGTCCTCGGGAGCGCTTTTCCTATTATAAGAGTTTGTTCCGGCTTGTCCTTTGCTACAAAAGGATTGGGCCATCTTGCTGCACTTTATTTACTTTTGTTACTTGTTGCTAGTTACAACATATCTTATCACAAAACTATCTGTTACCACTTATTTCAGTACTTGCAGAGAATACCTTGCTGAAAACCGCTTATCATTTCCTTCTGCTCCTCGTTGGGTTCGACACTCTTACTTATCGAAAGGACTACGATAGATCCCCTATACTTGTGGGTCATAAGTAAAACAAGCATAACTTCAAAACTTTAAGCATATAGAGAGGAAACTTGATATTATTGCAATTCCAACAAGCATATATTCCTCCCTCATAATAATTTTCAGTAACATCATGAATGAATTCAACAATATAACCAGCACCTAAAGCAATCTTTTCATGATCTACAAGCATAGAAATTTTATTACTCTCCACACGAGCAAAATTCTTCTCATGAATAATAGTGGGAGCAAACTCAACATGCAACAGAGAGTCACTCCGTTGCAAGATCTAAAGATATTCCTTCAAGCGCTAACCTTCCCGGCAACGGCGCCAGAAAAGAGCTTGATGTCTACTACACAACCTTCTTCTTGTAGATGTTGTTGGGCCTCCAAGTGCAGAGGTTTGTAGGACAGTAGCAAATTTCCCTCAAGTGGATGACCTAAGGTTTATCAATCCGTGGGAGGCATAGGATGAAGATGGTCTCTCTCAAACAACCCTGCAACCAAATAACAAAGAGTCTCTTGTGTTCCCAACACACCCAATACAATGGTAAATTATATAGGTGCACTAGTTCGGCAAAGAGATGGTGATACAAGTGGTATATGGATGGTAGATAAAGGTTTTTGTAATCTGAAAATATAAAAACAACAAGGTAACTAATGACAAAAGTGAGCACAAACGGTATTGCAATGCGTTGAAACAAGGCCTAGGGTTCATACTTTCACTAGTGCAAGTTCTCTCAACAATAATAACATAATTGGATCACATAACTATCCCTCAACATGCAACAAAGAGTCTCTCCAAAGTCACTAATAGCGGAGAACAAACGAAGAGATTATGGTAGGGTATGAAACCACCTCAAAGTTATTCTTTCTGATCGATCTATTCAAGAGTCCGTAGTAAAATAACATGAAGTTATTCTTTCCGTTCAATCTATCCTAGAGTTCGTACTAGAATAACACCTTAAGACCCAAATCAATCAAAACCCTAATGTCACCTAGATACTCCAATGTCACCTCAAGTATCTGCGGGTATGATTATACGATATGCAGCACACAATCTCAGATTCATCTATTCAAACCAACACAAAGTACTTCAAAGAGTGCCCCAAAGTTTCTACCGGAGAGTCAAGACGAAAACGTGTGCCAACCCCTATGCATAGGTTCATGGGCGGAACCCGCAAGTTGATCAGCAAAACATACATCAAGTGGATCTATAGAATACCCCATTCTCACCACGGGTATCCCACGCAAGACATACATCAAGTGTTCTCAAATCCTTAAAGACTCAATCCGATAAGATAACTTCAAAGGGAAAACTCAATCCATTACAAGAGAGTAGAGGGGGAGAAACATCATAAGTTCCAACAATAATAGCAAAGCTCGCGATACATCAAGATCGTACCACCTCAAGAACACGAGAGAGAGAGAGAGATCAAACACATAGCTATGGTACATACCCTCAGCCTCGAGGGAGAACTACTCCCTCCTCGTCATGGAGAGCACCGGGATGATGAAGATGGCCACCGGAGAGGGATTCCCCCCTCTGACAGGGTGCCGGAACGAGTCTTGATTGGTTTTCAGTGGCTACGGAGGCTTCTGGCGGCGGAACTCCCGATCTATTGTGCTCCCCGAAGTTTATAGGATATATGGGTATATATGGGAGGAAGAAGTACGTCTGTGGACCTCCGGGCTGTCCACAAGGCATGGGGGAGCACCCAGGGGGGTGGGCGCGCCCCCCACCCTCGTGGGCAGCCCAGGACTCTCCTGGTCCAACTCCGATACCCCGTGGGCTTCTTTTGGTCCAAAAATAAGTTCCGTGAAGTTTCAGGTCAACTGCACTCCGTTTGATTTTCCTTTTCTGCGATACTCTAAAACAAGGAAAAAACAGAAACTGGCACTGGCACTGGGCTCTAGGTCAATAGGTTAGTCCCAAAAATCATATAAAATAGCATATAAATGCATATAAAACATCCAAGGTTGATAATATAATAGCATGGAACAATCAAAAATTATAGATACGTTGGAGACGTATCAGCTGTCCTTGAATTTTTACCTTGGGGTGCCTTGGGCATCCCCAAGCTTAGGCTCTTTACACTCCTTATTCCAAAATCCATCAAATCTTTACCCAAAAACTTGAAAACTTCACAACACAAAACTTCAACAGAAAATCTCATGAGCTCCGTTAGTATAATAAAATAATCCACCACTTTAAGGTATTATAATGAACTCATTCTTTATTTATATTGGTGTTAAGCCTACTGCATTCCAACTTCTCTATGGTTCATACTCCCCGATACTACTCAAAGATTAATCAAAATAAGCAAACAACACACGAAAAACAGAATCTGTCAAAAACAGAATAGTCTGTAGCAATCTGTAACTTTCAAATACTTCTGTAACTCCAAAAATTCTGAAAAATTAGGACGGCCTGAGAAATTGGGACGGCCTGTGAGCGTAAAAGTTTATGTTTTTTCAGCAAGATCAAACAACTATCACCCAAGAAGATCCTAAAGGCTTTACTTGGCACAAGCACTAATTAAAATATAAAAACACAATCTTAACAGTAGCATAATTGTGTTAACACACAGAAGCAGGAAGCAAAAAAGAAAAGAACAAATTTTCTTCATTGGGTTGCCTCCCAGCAAGCGCTATAGTTTCACGCCCTTAGCTAGGCATAATATTTCAACGATGCTCGCACGAAAGATAATAATTGAAACATGAAGAGAGCATCATAAAACTTGAGACAAATAAGTTTAAGTCTAACATACTTCCTATGCATATGCATTTTGTAAGCAAACAAATTATCAAGACAAGCAAAAACTAGCATATGCAAGGAAGAAGAAAGAAACAATACATAATGAGAGGTAATTTAGTAACATGAAAATTTCTATGACCATATTTTCCTCTCTCATAATAATTACATGTAGGATCATATTCAAATTCAACAATATAGCTATCATATAAAATTTTCTCTTCATGATCCACGTGCACAAAAGTCTTATAATCTTCCAAAATAGTGGGATTAACGTCAACTAAAGTCATGACCTCTCCAAATCCACATTTATCAAAAATTTCATAAGATTGAACACTCTCTGAATATGTGAGATTAGTTTTACCTAAAGTTGACTCTCTTCCAAACCCACTTTAAATTCTATTGCAAACATTATTATCAACAACATATTCATCATGAGGCATAAACAAATTTTCATGATCATAAGAAGAATGACCCCAATCATGACCATAGCAATAAGTAGTTGACATAGCAAAATTAGCATCCCCAAGCTTGGGTTTTGCATATTATTAGCACAATTGACATTGATAGAATTTATAATAACATCATTACAATCATGCTTTTCTTCTAAGGAGCTATCATGAATCACTTCATAAATTTCTTCATCATAATTTTCAGATTCACGAATCTCAAGGGAAACTTCATAAAGATAGTCTAGTGCACTCAACTCACTAGTAATTTTTTTCATCATGATTGGATCTTTTAAAAAGATTAGCAAGTGGACGGGGATCCATATCAATAGATTTTTAGCAAGCGAAGATGTAAGAAAATAGAAGACACATGGAACACAAGCAAAGAAGAGATCTGACGAGAAAACGGCGAACGAAAAAGAGGGCAAATAAAACGGCAAATGTTTCCGAAAGTCATATTAGAAGTGGGGGAGAGGAAAACGATAGGTGAATGGCAAATAATGTAATGCGAGGGAGAAGAGTTTATGGTGGGTACTTGGTATGTCTTGACTTGGCGTAGATCTCCCCTGCAATGGTGCCAGAAATCCTTGTTGCTACCTCTTGAGCATGCGTTGGTTTTCCCTTGAAGAGGAAAGGGTGATGCAGCAAAGTAGCATAAGTATTTCCCTCGGTTTTGAGAACCAAGGTATAAATTCAGTAGGAGACAACGCACAAGTCACCTTGTACCTGCACAAACAATCAAGAACCTTGCAACCAACACGATAAAGGGGTTGTCAATCCCTTGATGGTCACTCGCAAAAGTGATATCTAATAGAGATAGTAAAGTAAATATTTTTGGTATTTTTGTTGTATAGATTGGAAAGTAAAGATTGAAAAATAGTAAATGAGATGCGATGTAAATAAAAGAGATGTAATATAATAGGAAAGAGACCCGGGGGCCATAGGTTTCACTAGTGGCTTCTCTCAAGATAGCATGTATTACAGTGGGTGAACAAATTACTGCCGAGCAATTGATAGAAAAGCGCATAGTTATGAAGATATCTAAGGAAATGATCATGAATATAGGCATAACGTCTGTGTCAAGTAGAACGAAATGATTCTGCATCTACTACTATTACTCCATCATCGACCGCTATCCAACATGCAGTAATGCTTTAAGCAAGATGACATGATGCAGAGGGATAAACTCAAGCAATATGATATAAACCCCATCTTTTTATCTTCGATGGCAACAATACAATATGTGCCTTGCTGCCCCTACTGTCACTGGGAAAGGACACCGCAAGATTGAACCCAGAGCTAAGTATTTCTCCCATTGCAAGAAAGATCAATCTAGTAGGCCAAACTAAACCGATAATTCGAAGAGACTTGCAAATATATCAAATCATGCATATAAGAATTCAGAGAAGAACCAAATAATATTCTTAGATAATCTTGTTCATAAATCCACAATTCATTGGATCTCGACAAACACACCGCAAAAGAGTATTACATCGAATAGATCTCCAAGAAGTTTGAGGAGAACTTTGTATTGAGAATCAAAGAGAGAGAAGAAGCCATCTAAGTAAACTACTCACGCTTCATCAGAGAGGCAATGGTGTTGATGTAGAAGCCCTTCGTGATCGATTCCCCCTCCGGCAGATTGCCGGAAAAGGCCCCAAGATGGGATCTCACGGGTACAGAAGGTTGCGGTGGTGGAAAAGTGGTTTCGTGGGTCTCCCTGATGTTTCTAGGGTATAAGAGTATATATAGGCAGAAGAAGTACATCGGTGGAGCTACGAGGGGCCCACGAGGGTGGGGGGCGCGCCTACCCCCCTGGGCGCGCCCTCCTGCCTTGTGGCTTCCTCATGGAGTTACAGACTTCGATTCCAAGTCTTCTGGATTGCTTTCGGTCCAAGAAAGATCATCGCGAAGGTTTCATTCCGTTTGGACTCTGTTTGGTATTCCTTTTCTGCAAAACTCTAAAATAGGCAAAAAAACATAAACTAGCACTGGGCCTCCGGTTAGTAGGTTAGTCCCAAAAATAATATAAAATAGCATATTAAAGCCCATTAAACATCCAAAACAGATAATATAATAGCATGGAACAATCAAAAATTATAGATACGTTGGAGACGTATCAGTGGCGGGGGTGGACAACATTCGGCAGTATAGACCCATCACGCTTATTAATGTGCCTTACGAGATCTATGCCAAAGCATGCACGACACGCCTCGTCCTGATCGCTCAACGCATGATTAGTCGTTCGCAATCTGCTTTCATTCGTGGCTGTCACATCCTGGAGGGCCCTTTGGATCTACAGGAAATTATTCACGAGCTCAAACGTACGAATGAACTAGCCATCTTACTAAAACTGGACGTCGAAAAGGCATACGACCGGGTTAATTGGGATTTTCTGCATCAAGTTCTCCTTAGTCATAGCTTTTTGGCTGTTTGGGATCATTGAGTGATGCAACTGGTCTCGGGGGCAGACAGCGATCTCGATCAACGATAAGTAGGGTACTTCTTCCGGAACAGGTGCGGACTCCGTCAGGGCGACCCAATGTCCCCGATCCTATTCAACTTCGTGGTCGATGCACTGGAGGCTACGCTGCCGAAAGCCACCGAGGCTGGCCATATCGAAGGTGTGGTGAGTCACCTCATCCCAGGGGGGATCTCCCACCTTCAGTACGCCGACGACACGTTACAACTGTTCCAGCCGGACGTCCACTGCATGGCCACAGTCAAAGCCCTCCTCCTTAGCTTCGAGCTCATGTCCGGGCTGAAGATCAACTTCCACAAGTGTGAAGTTTTGTCCATGGGATTGGACTCGGAGGAGGGCAGGTGCATCGCCGACTTGCTCAACTATAAAGTTGGCAAGTTCCCCTTCACTTATTTAGGCCTACCTTTAGATACTAAACTCCTAACGATCGATGATTGGGCTCCGCTCTGCGCCAAGATTGAGGGAAAGGTGTGCCCTTGGTGTGGAAAATTCCTCTCCTCCGTAGCTAGGCTTGTGCTCACGAACTCGAGCATGTCCTCCCTACCTATGTTTGCGATGGGCCTCTTTCTTATGGTTGAAGGATTCCACGCCAAAATGGACACACCACGGCCGCATTTCTTTTGGGAATGTACGGGCCCGAAGCGCAAGTACCACATGGTTAAGTGGGCGGCAATCTGCCGGCCCAAGGCCTTGGGGACCTCGGGATCACCAACACCAGAATTCTAAACATTGCACTCATGTGCAAGTGGATTTGGAATATATCACAAGGGGCGACAAGCTTGTGGGTGGATCTCCTCCGTGCAAAGTACTTCCCGAATGGGAATTTTTTCGAAGGTGTAGCAAGGGGCTCACCTTTCTGGAATGACATCCAAACCGTTAAACCGCCCTTTGCCATGGGGGCAAAATATGCCATTGGAGATGGCCGATCGGCCAGGTTCTGGCTAGACTTTTGGGTTGGCGCCCAATCGCTCTGGTTGGTTTTGGGAAACATAGCATGCAATTTCAAAAACAATTCCTACGCTCATGCAAGATCTATCTAGGAGATGCATAGCAACGAGAGGGGAAGACTGTGTCCATGTACCCTCGTAGACCGAAAGCGGAAGCATTTGACAACGCGGTTGATGTAGTTGAACTTCTTCTAGCTCCGACCGATCATGCACCGAACGTACGGCACCTCCGAGTTCTGCACACGTTAAGCTCGATGACGTCCCTTGCCTTCTTGATCCATCAAGGTGTCGATGAAGTAGATGAGTTCTGTCAGCACGACGGCATGGTGACGATGATGGTGAAGTGATTCTCTCAGGGCTTCGCCTAAGCACCACAAAACTATGACCGAGGGTGTAAACTGTGGAGGAGGGCGCCACACATGGCTAACAATTGTTGTTGTGTTTCCTAGGTGCACCCTCCCCACATATATATAGGTGGGAGGGGGAGGGGAACTGCCTTGGGGCACCCCAAGTAGGAGGAATCCTACTTGGGGGCCTATTCCAATTCGGCCCCCTACCATATTTGCCGGAAGGGAAAAGTAAGAGAGGGGAGAGGAAAGGAAGGGGGAGGCTGACTCCCCACCTTTCCTTCTCCCACTTATCCGGCGGCCTAGGAGGGGTGCGCCAGCCCCTTGTGGGTTGGTGTGCCCCTTGCCCTTTGTCCCATGTGGCCCATTAACCTCCCGGGGTGTCCGGTAACCCCTCCGGTACTCCGATAAATATCTGATACACTCTAGAGCACTTTTGGTCTTCGAATACTATCGTCCTATATATCAATCTTTACCTATCGACCATTTCGAGACTCCTCATCATGTTCGTGATCTCATCCAAGACTCTGAACAACATTCGGTCACCAAACCACATAACTCATATAATACTAAATCGTCATCGAACGTTAAGCGTGCGAACCCTACGGGTTTGAGAACTATGTAGACATGACCGAGACACCTCTCCGTTCAATAACCAATAGTGGAACCTGGATGCTCATATTGGTTCCTACATATTCGACGAAGATCTTTATCGATCGAACCATAATGACAACATATGTTATTCCCTTTGTCATCAGTATGTTACTTGCCCGATATTCGATCGTCGGTATCTTCATACCTAGTTCAATATCATTACCGGCAAGTCTCTTTACTCATTCTGTAATACATCATCTTGTAACTAACTTATTAGTCACTTTGCTTGCAAGGCTTCTTATGATGTGCATTACCGAGAGGGCCCAGAGAGATACCACTCTGATACTCGGAGTGCCAAATCCTAATCTTGATCTATGCCAACCCAACAAACACCTTCGGAGATACTTGTAGAGCGTCTCTTTATAATCACTCAGTTACGTTGTGACGTTTGATAGCACACAAGGCATTCCTCCTGTATCTGGGAGTTGCATAATCTCATAGTTAAAGGAATATGTATATGACATGAAGAAAGCAATAGCAATAAAACTGAACGATCAATATGCTAAGATAACGGATGGGTCATGCCCATCACATTATTCTCCTAATGATGTGATCATGTCATCAAATGACAACTCATGTCCACGG
The DNA here is from genome assembly GCF_003073215.2 of Triticum urartu. Taxonomy (NCBI): domain Eukaryota; kingdom Viridiplantae; phylum Streptophyta; class Magnoliopsida; order Poales; family Poaceae; genus Triticum; species Triticum urartu. Next base: position 65,083,079 of record NC_053023.1, on the reverse strand, counting down.
TTAGGAAACCTTAACCATCTTAGATCAATGAGCTAGTCAAGTAGAGGCTCACTAGGGACTCAGTGTTTTGTCTATGTATTCACACATGTATTAAGGTTTCCGGTCAATACAATTCTAGCATGAATAATAAACATTTATCATGAATAAGGAAATATAAAATAACAACTTTATTATTGCCTCTAGGGTATATTTCCTTTAGTCGGAATACGAGGACCTGTACGCTATCACTATAGACCCAAACATGATTGTGGCCTCGACTTTTGCCTCGTCCCCCCCAGCGGTCCACCTCCATCGCAAGATCAATGACCAAGAGCGGGCGAATTTTGCGGCGATGCTTGATCTTATTAGCTCGACCTTGCTATCTGCAGTAGCCGACTCGGTGGCCTGGGCGCTCACCGTGTTTGGCAAGTTTATGGTCAAATTGCTTTACCACAAGCTTTGCCAAGGGTTGGCCTAGCCGGTGGTTAAGGGACATTGGAAGGCGCGTCTCCCACTCAAAATCAAAGTGTTTATGTGGCAAATGTTTCGCAACAGATTGCCCACGTCTGAAAATGTGGCAAAACGGCACGGGCCGACTACAGGCACTTGCGGTGTAAACGAGGACGCAAACCACATCTTTTTTATGCTCGCTGGCTAGGTTCGCTTGGAGCGTTGTTCGAACCACAGCGGGGGTGCAATGGGACCCGCGATCCACCGGCGATCTAGTGGCCATTCTAGACTCGGTCCACGGGAGCGGAAAAAATGTTTTATGGAGCTGTGTTAGGGCACTATTCTGGGTGCTTTGGTTGACTAGGAGCAAACTAGCTATTAAGGGGATCTTCCCGACTCACCCAGCTAATGTTATCTACAAATGCAATCTATTTCTGCAGTGGTGGAGTCCGTTGGCGAGGCGCATGGATGCTGAGAGGATGTAGCATGCTCAAGACCGTCTCCGTCAGGTGTACGTGATGGCTAGGGAGCCAGTTGCCACTTCTCAAAGGAGTGGCCCTTTTGTTAGACTGCGAGCCTGCGTGCCTAGTATTTGGCCTTTGTGCCATGTAACTCTTGCTCGCGGTCTTTTGGCCTTGAACCTATGACTTCCCTCGTGCGTGGTCTGAGGCCGCTTGCGTGTGTGTAAGGTTTGCATCTTTTGGTACACTGCATTTGTTGTGGGCTTTATTAATTTAAAGCCGGACGCACCTAGCGTCTTCGTTCTAGAAAAACTGTTGTGCCTTCACCGGCTTCCAGGATATGTTGTTCGACTACACCGGCCGGCACTACTTCCACGGCTGCTTCATCAAGCGCGCTCTCGACTTCATCTTCGGTTTCAACCAATCCATCTATGACGGCTGCACCGTTGTGTCCTACGTGCCCATGTCGCACAGCTGGCAGCCAGGGTGGGTGATTGCACACGCCAGGCTCGGCGCACGCAACCGCGGCGGGCTGGTGTTCAAGGTTGGCGAGATCGGGGGGACTGGCCGCCAGTACCTCGGCTATGCGTGGAACAAGTATGACACCCTCGTCTTTTACCACGTGAACATGTCCAGCGTCGTTGAGGCAGTCCTGGATTAGGGGGTCTCTGGACAGCCGGATTATATCCTTTGGCTGGACTGTTGGACTATGAATATACAAGATTGAAGACTTCGTCTCGTGTCCGGATGGGACTCTACTTGGCGTGGAAGGCAAACTAGGCATACGGATATGGATATCTCCTCCTTTGTAACCGACCTTGTGTAACCCTAACCCTCTCCGATGTCTATATAAACTGGAGGGTTTTAGTCCGTAGGACAGAACAATAACAGACAATCATACCATAGGCTAGCTTCTAGGGTTTAGCCTCTCTGATCTCATGGTAGATCTACTCTTGTACTACCCATATCATCAATATTAATCAAGCAGGACATAGGGTTTTACCTCCATCAAGAGGGCCCGAACCTAGGTAAAACATTGTGTTCCCTGCCTCCCGTTACCATCCACCTTAGACGCACAGTCCGGGACCCCCTACCCAAGATCCGCCGGTTTTGACACCGACATTGGTTATTTCATTGAGAGTTCCTCTGTGTCGTCGCCGTTAGGCTTGATGGCTCCTACAATCATCGATAGTGATGCAGTCCAGGGTGAGACTTTTCTCCCCGGACAGATCTTCGTGTTCGGCGGCTTCGCACTGCGGGCCAACTCGCTTGGCCATCTGGAGCAGATCGAAAGTTATGCCCCTGGCCACCAGGTCAGATTTGGAAGCTTAAACTACACGGCCGATATCCGTGGAGACTTGATCTTCGATGGATTCGAGCCTCTGCCTTGTGCTCCACGCGGTCACGATGAGTACGATTTAGCTCTACCATCGGACAGTGTTCAAGAAATCACACCGGCAGCCGCTCCGACCCTTAATTCGGAGCCAGTTGCGCCTCCCATGGACGGGTGGATAGACCTCGCCACAGAGGCCGCATCCCCAACAGCGAATATCGATCTTACCCTTCACGAGAGCCGTGTTGTTAAACTGTCGGATACTTCTCCGGCCACGGACTCCGAAACGCCTGTGCCCGTTCCTATCGAATCCGGTTGGGCGCCGATCATGGAGTTCACCTCCGCGGATATCTTTCAGCACTCGCCCTTCGGCGACATACTGAACTCATTAAAGTCTCTCTCCTTGTCAGGAGAGTCCTGGCCAAACTATGTCCGGCAGGATTGGGATGCGGATGATGAAGAAATTCGCCGCCCACCCACCACCCACTTAGTAGCCACTGTCGATGACTTAACCGACATGCTCGACTTCGACTCCGAAGACATCGACGGTATGGACGATGATGCAGGAGACGAACAGGAACCACTGCCCACAGGGCACTGGACACCCACTTCACCACATGACGTATACATGGTGGACACACCAAAAGACGACGAGGAGGAACGGAAGGATGCAATGAAGGGTTGTCCCCTCGAGAAGCAGTCAAAGCAGCGGCGTAAGCGCCGCTCCAAATCACGCCTCGGCAGAAACAATGATCATATAGACCCACCGTTAGAGCAGGGTGAACCATCGCCGGACCACGGCAACACGGAGAATCAAACCGAACAACCCGACTCTGTCAAAGATAATAGCCCGATGACATCACACCAGACAGACACCTGGAGCAACATAATGCTCGTCAAAGGCTTGTTGCCACTGCGAGGAGTCTAAAAAAGCAGAAGCAAAGGCTCAAGGTTGCGCAAGACACACTCCGAATCAGATGGAGTAAAGTACTCAACTCAGCAGTGAAGTACGGCGGTAATCGCCACACCAAGAGCTACCCGAAGCGGAAGTTGCTACCCGAATTCGATGAGGAGGCCTTAGATCCCCTGCAACCAAAAATTAAAACGGCCATCTGGCCGGATAAACGACCTCACGGCCAACATAGAGCGGCAAAAAATGCCGCACATAAGCCAATACGCGATCCACGCGAGGGCTCGCATCAAAAGGACGGCGCAACCAGATCCATCTATGGACCACGCAAGCGCGCTCCAGCATAAGATGCAACACAACAAACATCCGAACAACGCGGTACACCCAGATACAGGGGTGCCGCACACCCCCTATGTTTCACCGATGAGGTGCTGGACCATGAATTTCCAGAGGGATTCAAAACCGTAAACATATCCATATGGCTCTGGACTGAGGACTATATCCTCCATATCTATATGGCTCGAGGAGATGATCTCCACGCCATTAAGTATTTACCCCTCAAACTCAAAGGGCCAGCTTGGCACTGGCTTAAAAGCCTCCCCGAAAGCTCCATTGGAAGCTGGGAAGAGCTCGAAGACGCTTTTCGGGCAAATTTTAAAGGGACTTATGTCCGACCTCCGGACGCGGACGATTTGAGTCATATAACTCAACAGCCCGGAGAGTCAGCCCGAAAGCTTTGGAACAGGTTTCTTACTAAAAAGAACCAAATAGTTGACTGTCCGGACACCGAAGCCTTGGCAGCTTTCAAGCATAGCATCCGCGACGAATGGCTTGATAGACACCTCGGCCAAGAAAAGCCGAGAACAATGGCAGCATTAACAAGCCTCATGACCCGCTTTTTGCGCGGGTGAGGATAGCTAGCTAGCCAGATGCAGCACCAGCGACCCCAGTACATCCGAAGTTAGAGATGGAAAAGGGAAATCACGGCGCAGCAAAAATAATAAGCGCCGGAATAAAGAAGACAACCCGAAGAGCACGGCGGTAAACACCGGATTCAAAAGTTCTCGGCCAGGTCACCAAAAGCCGCACTCTAAAGGAGCTAGAGATGAATTGTCCAGCCTAAACAAAATTCTGGACCAAATATGTCAGATCCATAGCACCCCCGATAAACCTGCAAATCATACCCATAGAGAATGTTGGGTCTTCAAGCAGTCCGGCAAGCTCAATGCCGTACACAAGGGGGAGGATACACCAAGCGAAGACGAGGATGAGCCTCTCAAGCAAGACACTGGGGAACAAAAGAAATTTCCACCAGAAGTCAAAACAGTGAACGTGTTACACGTGATCAAGCGGAGAAACAAAGAGGCACTCCCAGAGAAACATGCCCAAGGGCCTATCACCGCGGAGTCCTGCCACTGGTCGTCTCAACCGATCACTTTCGACCATCGGGATAACTCAGCAAGTATCCGGCGTGCAGGATGGGCAGCCTTGGTATTAGTGTCGGAGAATGTAGCAGAAATTCAAAATTTTCCTACGTGTCACCAAGATCTATCTATGGAGAGACCAGCAACGAGGGGAAGGAGAGTGCATCTTACATACCCTTGTAGATCGCTAAGCGGAAGCGTTCAAGTGAACGGGGTTGATGGAGTCGTACTCGTCGTGATTCAAATCACCGATGACCAAGTGCCGAACGGACGGCACCTCCGCGTTCAACACACGTACAGCCCGGTGACGTCTCCCACGCCTTGATCCAGCAAGAGAGAGGGAGAGGTTGAGGAAGACTCCAATCCAACAGCAGCACAACGGCGTGGTGGTGGTGGAGGAGCGTGGCAATCCTGCAGGGCTTCGCCAAGCACCACGGGAGAGGAGAAGGATTTAGGAGAGAAGGAGGGGCTGCACCAAAGGCATAAGGGTTGTTTCAAGAGGCCCTCCTACCCTCACTATATATAGGGAGCCCAAGGGGGGGTGCGCCAGCCCTAGGAGATCCAATCTCCTAGGGGGGGGGGCAGGGGAGGTTTCCCTCCCCCCAAGGCACCTAGGAGGTGCCTTCCCTCCTTGGGACTCTTCCTTAGGGTTCCCCCTTCACCCTAGGCGCATGGGCCATAAGGGAAGTGGCGCCCCAGCCCACTTTGGGCTGGATCCCTTCCCACTTCAGCCCATGGGACCCTCCGGGATAGGTGGCCCCACCCGGTGGGCACCCGGGACCCTTCCGGTGGTCCCGGTACAATACCGATGACCCTGAAACTTGTCCCGATGGCCGAAATAGGACTTCCTATATATAAATCTTTACCTCCGGACCATTCTGGAACTCCTCGTGACGTCCGGGATCTCATCCGGGACTCCGAACAACATTCGGTAACCACATACAAGCTTCCTTTATAACCCTAGCGTCATCGAACCTTAAGTGTGTAGACCCTATGGGTTCGGGAGACATGCAGACATGACCGAGACGTTCTCCGGTCAATAACCAACAGCGGGATCTGGATACCCATGTTGGCTCCCACATGCTACACGATGATCTCATCGGATGAACCACGATGTCAAGGACTTAATCAATCCCGTATACAATTCCCTTTGTCTAGCGGTATTGTACTTGCCCGAGATTCGATCGTCGGTATCCCTATACCTTGTTCAATCTCGTTACCGGCAAGTCTCTTTACTCGTTCCGTAACACATCATCCCGTGATCAACTCCTTGATCACATTGTGCACATTATGATGATGTCCTACCGAGTGGGCCCAGAGATACCTCTCCGTTTACACGGAGTGACAAATCCCAGTCTCGATTCGTGCCAACCCAACAGACACTTTCGGAGATACCTGTAATGCACCTTTATAGTCACCCAGTTACGTTGTGACGTTTGGTACACCCAAAGCACTCCTACGGTATCCGGGAGTTGCACAATCTCATGGTCTAAGGAAATGATACTTGACATTAGAAAAGCTATAGCATACGAACTACACGATCTAGTGCTATGCTTAGGATTGGGTCTTGTCCATCACATCATTCTCCTAATGATGTGATCCCGTTATCAACGACATCCAATGTCCATGGTCAGGAAACCGTAACCATCTATTGATCAACGAGCTAGTCAACTAGAGGCTTACTAGGGACATGGTGTTGTCTATGTATCCACACATGTATCTGAGTTTCCTATCAATACAATTATAGCATGGATAATAAACGATTATCATGAACAAGGAAATATAATAATAATCAATTTATTATTGCCTCTAGGGCATATTTCCAACAGTCTCCCACTTGCACTAGAGTCAATAATCTAGTTCACATCGCCATGTGATTAACACTCACAGGTCACATCGCCATGTGACTAACACCCAAAGAGTTCTGGGTTTGATCATGTTGCTTGTGAGAGAGGTTTTAGTCAACGGGTCTGAACCTTTCAAATCCGTGTGTTCTTTACAAATCTCTATGTCATCTCCTAGATGTAGCTACCACGCTCTATTTGGAGCTATTCCAAATAACTGTTCTACTTGGAGCTATTCTAAATTGTTGCTCCATTATACGTATCCGGTATCTCTACTCAGAGCTATCCGGATAGGTGTTAAGCTTGCATCGACGTAACCCTTTACGATGAACTCTTTTACCACCTCCATAATCGAGAAAATTCCTTAGTCCACTAATTACTAAGGATAACTTTGACCGCTGTCCTGTGATCCATTCTTGGATCACTCTTGTACCCCTCGACTGACTCATGGCAAGGCACACTTCAGGTGCGGTACACAGCATAGCATACTGTAGAGCCTACCTCTTAAGCATAGGGGATGACCTTCGTCCTTTCTCTCTATTCTGCCGTGGTCGAGCTTGAAGTCTTAACTTCATACCTTACAACTCAGGCAAGAACTCCTTCTTTGACTGATCCATCTTGAACACCTTCAAGATCATGTCAAGGTATGTGCTCATTTGAAAGTACTATTAAGCGTTTTGATCTATCCTTATAGATCTTGATGCTCAATGTTCAAGTATCTTAATCCAGGCTTTCCATTGAAAAACACTTTCCAAATAACCCTATATGCTTTCCAGAAATTCTACGTCATTTCTGATCCATAATATGTCAACAACATATATTCATCAAGAATTGTATAGTGCTCCCACTCACTTCTTTGGAAATACAAGTTTCTCATAAACTTTGTATAAACCCAAAATCTTTGATCATCTCATCAAAGCATACATTCCAACTCCGAGATGCTTACTCCAGTCCTTAGAAGGATTGCTGGAGCTTTGCATCCTTATTAGCATCTTTTCAGGATTGACAAAACCTTTCGGTTGTATCACATACAACCTTTCCTCAAGAAAATCGTCGAGGAAACAATGTTTTGACATCCTATCTGCAAGATTTCATAAATAATGCAGTAATCGCTAATATAATTCCAACAGACTCTTAGCATCGCTACGAGTGAGAAAGTCTCATCATAGTCAACTCCTTGAACTTGTCGGAAAACATCTTAACGACAAGTCGAGCTTTCTTAATGGTGACACTTACCATCATTGTTTGTCTTCCTTTTAAAATCCATCAGTACTCAATAGCATTACGACCATCGAGCCATTCTGCCAAAGTCTACACTTTGTTTTCATACATGGATCCTCTCTCGGATTATATGGCCTCGAGCCATTTATCGGAATCCAGGCCCACCATCGCTTCTCCATAGCTCGTAGGTTCATTGTTGTCTAGCAACATGACTTCCAAGACAGGATTACGTACCACTCTGAAGTAGTGCGCATCCTTGTCATCCCACGAGGTTTGGTAGTGACTTGATCTGAAGTTTCATGATCACTATCATAAGCTTCCACTTCAATTGGTGTAGGTGCCACAGGAACAACTTCCTGTGCCCTGCCACACACTAGTTGAAGAGACGGTTCAATAACCTCATCAAGTCTCCACCATCCTTCCACTCAATTCTTTCAAGAGAAACTTTTCCTCGAGGAAGGACCCGATTCTAGAAACAATCCCTTATTGCTTTCGGATCTGAGACAGGAGGTATACCCAACTGTTTTGGGTGTCCTATGAAGATGCATTTATCCGCTTTGGGTTTGAGCTTATCAGCCTGAAACCTTTTCACATAAGCGTCGGAGCCCCAAACTTTTAAGAAATGACAGCTTAGGTTTCTCTAAACCATAGTTCATACGGTGTCATCTCATCGGAATTACGTGGTGCCCTATTTAAAGTGAATGTGGTTGTCTCTAATGCCTAACCCCTAAACTATCATGGTAATTCGATAAGAGACATCATGGTATGCATCATATCCAATAGGGTGCAGTTATGATGTTCGGACACACCATCACACTATGGTGTTGCAGGCTGTATTAGTTTTGAAACAATTTCCACAATGTCTTAATTCTGTGCCAAACTCGTAATTCAGATATTCATCTCTATGATCATATCATAGATATTTTTATCCTCTTATCACGACGATCTTCCAACTTCACACTGAAATTACTTGAACCTTTCAATAATTCAGACTCGTGATTCATCAAATAAATATACTCAACATCTACTAAAATCATCTGTGAAGTAAAAACATAACGATATCCACTACATGCCTCAGCACTCATTGGATTGCACACATCAAAATGTATTACTTCCAACAGGTTGCTTTCTAGTTCCATTTTACTGAAACCGAGGCTTTCAGTCATCTTGCCCATGTGGTATGATTTGCATGTCTCAAGTGATTCAAAATCAAGTGAGCCCAAACAGTCCATTTGCATGGAGTTTCTTCATGCATATACACCAATAGACATGGTTCGCATGCCTCAAACTTTTCAAAAAGAGTGAGCCCAAAGATCCATCAACATGGAGCTTCTTCATGCGTTTTATACCGATATGACTTACGTGGCAGTGCCACAAGTAGGTGGTACTATCATTACTATCTTTTGGCATGAACATGTGTATCACTACGATCGAGATTCAATGAACCATTCATTTTAGGTGCAAGACCATTGAAGGTATTATTCAAATAAACAGAGTAACCATTATTCTCCTTAAATGAATAACCGTATTGCGATAGACATAATCCAGTCATGTCTATGCTCAACGCAAACACCAAATAACAATTATTTAGGTTTTAATACCAATCTCGATGGTAGAGGGAGCGTACGATATTTGATCAACCTTGGAAATACTTCCAACACATATCGTCATATCACCTTTAGCTAGTCTCCGTTTATTCCGTAGCTTTTATTTCGAGTTACTAACCCTTAGCAATCGAACCGGTATCTAATACCCTGGTGCTACTAGGAGTACTAGTAAAGTACACATCAACACAATGTATATCCAATATACTTCTATCGACCTTGCCAGCCTTCTCATCTACCAAGTATCTAGGGTAATTCCTGCTCCAGTGGTTGTTCCCCTTATTACAGAAGCACTCAGTCTCGGGTTTGGGTTCAACCTTGGGTTTCTTCACTAGAGCAGCAGCTGAATTTCCGTTTCATGAAGTATCCCTTTGTTCCCTTGCCCTTCTTGAAACTAGTGGTTTCACCAACCATCAACAATTGATGCTCCTTCTTGATTTCTACTTTCGCGGTGTCAAACATCGCGAATATCTCAAGGATCATCATATATGTCCCTGATATATCATAGTTCATCACGAAGCTCTAGTAGCTTGGTGGTAATGACTTTGGAGAAACATCATTATCACATCTGGAAGATCAACTCCCACTCCATTCAAATGATTGTTGTACTCAGACAATCTGAGCACAAGCTCAACAATTGAGCTTTTCTCCCTTAGTTTGCAGGCTAAGAAATCGTCGGAGGTCTTATACCTCTTGACGTGGGCACGAGCCTGAAATCCCAATTTCAGCCCTCGAAACATCTCATATGTTTCGCGACGTTTCAAAAACGTCTTCGGTGCCTCAACTCTAAACCGTTTAACTGAACTATCACGTAGTTATCAAGACGTGTATGTCAGATGTTCGCAACATCCACAGACGACGTTCGAGGTTCAGCACACTGAGCGGTGCATTAAGGACATAAGCCTTCTAAGAAGCAATGAGGACAATCCTCAGTTTACGGACCTAGTCCGCATAATTGCTACTATCAACTTTCAACTAAATTTTCTCTAGGAACATATCTAAACAGTAGAACTGAAGCGCGAGCTACGACATAATTTGCGAAATCCTTTTGACTATGTTCAGGATAATTAAGTTCATCTTATGAACTCCCACTCAGATAGACATCCCTCTAGTCATCTAAGTGATTACATGATCCGAGTCAACTAGCCCGTGTCCGATCATCACGTGAGACGGACTAGTTAACGTCGGTGAACATCTTCATGTTGATCATATCTTCTATACGACTCATGCTCGACCTTTCGGTCTTCTGTGTTCCGAGGCCATGTCTGTAAATGCTAGGCTCGTCAAGTTAACCCTAAGTGTTTTGCTGTGTAAAACTGTCTTACACCCGTTGTATGTGAACGTAAGGATCTATCACACCCGATCATCATGGCGTGCTTCGAAACGACGAACTGTAACAACGGTGCACAGTTAGGGGAGAACACTTCTTGAAATTTTAATGAGGGATCATCTTATTTACTACCGTCGTTCTAAGAAAATAAGATGTATAAACATGATAAACATCACATGCAATCAAATAATGGTGACATGATATGGCCAATATCATATAGCTCCTTTGATCTCCATCTTGGGGCTCCATGATCATCTTGTCACCGGCATGACACCATGATCTCCATCATCATGATCTCCATCATCGTGTCTTCTTGAAGTTGTCTCGTCATCGACATGCAAGTCGTGATTCCCTTGACAAGAACATGATCAATCTCATACATCACATATATCATTCATCACATCCTTTTGGCCATATCACATCACATAGCATACCCTGCAAATACAAGTTAGACGTCCTCTAATTGTTGTTTGCATGTTTTACGTGGCTGCTATGGGTTTCTAGCAAGAACGTTTCTTACCTACGCAAAAACCACAACGTGATATGCCAATTGCTATTTACCCTTCATAAGGACCCTTTTCATCGAATCCAATCCGACTAAAGTGGGAGAGACAGACACCCGCCAGCCACCTTATGCAACTAGTGCATGTTTGTCGGTGGAACCGGTCTCACGTAAGAGTACGTGTAAGGTCGGTCCGGGATGCTTCATCCCACGATGCCGCCGAATCAAGATAAGACTAGTAACGGCAAGCATATTGAACAAAATCAACGCCCACAACTACTTTGTGTTCTACTCGTGCATAGAAACTACGCATAGACCTAGCTCATGATGCCACTGTCGGAGAACGTAGCAGAAATTCAAAATTTTCCTATGTGTCACCAAGATCTATCTATGGAGAGACCAGCAACGAGGGGAAGGATAGTGCATACATACCCTTGTAGATCGCTAAGCGGAAGCGTTCAAGTGAACGGGGTCGATGGAGTTGTACTCGTCGTGATTCAAATCACCGATGATCCTAGTGCCGAACGGACGGCACCTCCGCGTTCAACACACGTACAGCTCGGTGACGTCTCCCATGCCTTGATCCAACAAGGAGAGAGGGAGAGGTTGAGGAAGACTCCATCCAACAGCAGCACAACGGCGTGGTGGTGGTGGAGGAGCGTGGCAATCCTGCAGGGCTTCACCAAGCACCACGGGAGAGGAGAAGAACTTGGGAGAGAGGGGAGGGGCACCAAAGGCATAAGGGTTGTTTCAAGAGGCCCTCCTACCCTCACTATATATAGGGAGCCCAAGGGGGGGTGCGCCAGCCCTAGGAGATCCAATCTCCTAGGGGGGGGGGCAGGGGAGGTTTCCCTCCCCCCAAGGCACCTAGGAGGTGCCTTCCCTCCTTGGGACTCTTCCTTAGGGTTCCCCCTTCACCCTAGGCGCATGGGCCATAAGGGAAGTGGCGCCCCAGCCCACTTTGGGCTGGATCCCTTCCCACTTCAGCCCATGGGACCCTCCGGGATAGGTGGCCCCACCCGGTGGGCACCCGGGACCCTTCCGGTGGTCCCGGTACAATACCGATGACCCTGAAACTTGTCCCGATGGCCGAAATAGGACTTCCTATATATAAATCTTTACCTCCGGACCATTCTGGAACTCCTCGTGACGTCCGGGATCTCATCCGGGACTCCGAACAACATTCGGTAACCACATACAAGCTTCCTTTATAACCCTAGCGTCATCGAACCTTAAGTGTGTAGACCCTATGGGTTCGGGAGACATGCAGACATGACCGAGACGTTCTCCGGTCAATAACCAACAGCAGGATCTGGATACCCATGTTGGCTCCCACATGTTACACGATGATCTCATCGGATGAACCACGATGTCAAGGACTTAATCAATCCCGTATACAATTCCCTTTGTCTAGCGGTATTGTACTTGCCCGAGATTTGATCGTCGGTATCCCTATACCTTGTTCAATCTCGTTACCGGCAAGTCTCTTTACTCATTCCGTAACACATCATCCCGTGATCAACTCCTTGATCACATTGTGCACATTATGATGATGTCCTACCGAGTGGGCCCAGAGATACCTCTCCGTTTATACGGAGTGACAAATCCCAGTCTCGATTCGTGCCAACCCAACAGATACTTTCGGAGATACCTGTAATGCACCTTTATAGTCACCCAGTTACGTTGTGATGTTTGGTACACCCAAAGCACTCCTACGGTATCCGGGAGTTGCACAATCTCATGGTCTAAGGAAATGATACTTGACATTAGAAAAGCTATAGCATACGAACTACACGATCTAGTGCTATGCTTAGGATTGGGTCTTGTCCATCACATCATTCTCCTAATGATGTGATCCCGTTATCAACGACATCCAATGTCCATGGTCAGGAAACCGTAACCATCTATTGATCAACGAGCTAGTCAACTAGAGGCTTACTAGGGACATGGTGTTGTCTATGTATCCACACATGTATCTGAGTTTCCTATCAATACAATTATAGCATGGATAATAAACGATTATCATGAACAAGGAAATATAATAATAATCAATTTATTATTGCCTCTAGGGCATATTTCCAACAATTAGACCCAATAATTGACGGATACCATTTCACACGAGTCCTGATGGACGGTAGCAGCAGTCTAAACCTGATATATCATGACACAATCCGCAAAATGGGGATAGAACCAACGAAAATTTACCACAACAATACTACCTTTAAAGTAGTAACGCCAGGCCTAGGGGCTCATTGCACGGGCTCCCTGCTACTAGAGGTTATATTCGGCCTCCCCGATAACTTTCGTAGCGAAAATTTAGCATTCCACATTGCTCCGTTCCAAAGTGGCTATCAAGCACTACTTGGACGCAAAGCTTTCGCTCGCTTTAATGCAATTCCGCATTACGCTTCCCTCACGCTTAAGATGCTCGGTCCACGTGGCATCATTATAGTGAATGGAAATATTGAGCGATCCTTGCGCGCCGAAGAGAGTGCGACTGCCATGGCATCCGCACACTAAAAACGGCCTCGCCAACTAAAGCATTTGATAGGTCGTCAAGACCACGGACACGGTTAGACGAGTCTGGCGCAGCTATATGTAATTCATACAGATTTGATGGCCACACCCTTATTACAAATACAAGGGGCTCAACGCGCGCAGACAAGTGGCAATTTTTACTCGGCTTGAATTGTACATGGTTTCTTTAAACCTACCTTTTTGCACCATAACTTTTCACCTAAGTTTCTCTCTTTTAGAAATGACCATTGTGCTACACCCGTCCAGGATACGGCACAACGGAGACATAGGCACAGACGTTCAGCAGGGACCCGTTCCAAGGATTCTTTTTAGATTAATACCCTGCGTAAACGTTTTTTACTATCTCTTGTTGATACACTGGTGTGGACATAGCTATCATAGAAACGTCTACAAATATTACATCACAAATTATTAACCAGGTACTTTCGTTTCTTTGGACATATTATTTAACTCGCAGAAATATGATACTACACTCATGTTGCGATTTACTTGTACTCGGGAATAAAAGAATAAAAGAAGCAAGAGACTACTATGCCTTAAAACCAGATGGAGCAATCCATGCGTGCATGCGCTCCATCATCCTTGCATGCATGCCCGCCAAACCATCCATTACACCCCATCCATCATCGATGTCACGTGGAGTGCACAGGAAACAAAGGCCTTTTGATTTGAATCCGTTGATCAGTATCAGCGATGTGGGCCATGTATTGTGGGCTGCGCCAAGTCTCCTCACGTCAGGGCCTGTAGCTTCGGCCTTTGTACTATCCAACTCGTGCACAACTTCCTTCGATCAGCAGACCGGCTGGAACACATCTACGTACTCGTTTGCGTCTGTACCTCTTTAATAAATAGCTAGTCTAGGTTAGGGTTTAGACTCGGGTTTTGTTTAGAGAAGTTTAGCTATTGCTACTTTTATTTGTCTTCGCTCGTAGCGGCTAGTACGACCATCAAGACATCCTATCGGAACCCCATCTTGTGAGATTAATCCCATCTAGCATATTCGCAATTTTGAGATTGCTTGGCTATTATTTTCTTACATGTTCTTCGATTTGCTTGCAGGAAAAATCCTTCGTGGATAGGTCGATCGCGCCGTTGGCTCGGTCGATAACGCCATGGAGTTGGTTCAGCGATTGCCATGGATATCAGTCGTGTACGGTTCTTCCTGTACGGTTGGTAGCCGGATCGTGAGGGTCAAGTCCCACCCAAAATCGTAGTTATCCTCTCTCATCGAAAGATCGGGTCCCAGTCCACATCAAGTGGTATCAGTTTTCAGGTTCATCGGTGAGAGATTTACAGTTTTCTTAGATTAGATTGATTGTAGTCCTACAACCCACAAAAAGCCAAAAAAAATTAGATTAGTTCATCCGCTGCACCTACCTTTTTAGCCTCTAGCAATTTTTGCATCTAGTATTTGTGTAGTTGAATTTTTGGTTGAATTCATCTAATACTAGTGCTGGTCTAGATTAGTCCGAGAGCAAATTATCTACTAGATCGACTTTGTTTTTGTCCACCATATTTTCTGCCACACCAATCCATCCGCCGCGCACCGTCTACCTGATCTGCTAAGTTTACGTGTTTGTCGCACACGCGCCAACTGCACCTGTACACCACGTCCCATCCGCCTTAAAAATTGCTCCGCTGCTGCCGCGCGCACGTCCTAGATTCCGGCCACTAGCCAGGGAACATCCCGAGAAGTTTTTCTGTTCATATCTTTTCTGCCTGCGCGTCACCCTGCCTTCTACCAACAACTCTGTTTTTCATCACACATCAGTCTATCCATCTGCCATCGTGTGTACGCCTCAGCTAATTACGCCGACCCCACACGCCCACCTGTGCGCAGCTGCTCCCTATGCTCCTTGGCGCCGCTTAACTGTTGTCTGCTTTGTGCATCGCTAGCCAGTACTACTGTTAAACGTTTGGAGTTGCCTACCTACGCATCTGACACTTCATTAATCTCCTATATCTCCAGTAGTACAATCAGGTCGCTTCTAGTAGCACACTCTGGTTTAATCCTGTTATCCTCTTGTTACGTGTGTATACTTGTTGGTAACCGGCCTGGTCAAAGGAAAAAAAGAGAAGAAAGAGCAAAAAAAATAAGGAAAGAGCAAGAAAAAAAAGAGAAAAAAATTTGGAAAAAAAACAGAGAAGAAAAAGTAAGACAAAAAAGTTCAGGCCGGTTAGCATCTTTTGGAATATCTTTTATTGTCCAGAAACTTTACTTTGTTCGTATACGTGATATCATATCCGCTGGACATTTTTCTGCTCTAGGTTTTCATACACTGCCATTTATACCTCACTTATATCTAGCTATTTAGAGCTGTCATATTTTCACCGGCTTCCACTCATTTGATTCAGTATATGGGATTAGATTATTTTATCTCTTACTAGTCGACTGCCAGCACTAGTTAGAAGTTTGAGCAATTATTCAACTTGCATTGCTTTTTGCTAAATTGTGCCACTGATATTGTGAGTTGAGAAACCTTTGCCAAGCTACACTTTTTCTACCAATAAGTACAGGTTCCGGCTCTACTGATTCCTGGTTATCGCTCCATCCAATCTTCATCGGTAGTTTGAAGCCAACACCAACGCGCCGATCACCACCTGTTGCATTGGTAAGAACAAGTAAGAATTTGATACTAAGTTTGAGTGTGAGCGAATTTTGTCCATCACATCCTGTTAGTTGATAGGGATTATACATTGTGTTTTTTTCCTCTTTCGCTAACAATGGCACAGGATCAACCAACACTTGAGGGCCTCACCGCGGATGTGAAAGTCACTAGCGAGCGTCTCGCCCAACTTGAGGGTGCTCAGATTGCGGCCGAAGAGAGGCTCAAGGCCATAGAGGATGCACAGGGTGTTGCGAACACACAGCTAAAGGACATCTTGTCACGTCTTGACGAGTTGCAGACTGTAGCCCCTATCAACAACAACGCGGATCCTCGCAACTCCATGGGTGGCGCCGCTACTTCGCGAGCTCGGCGTGTGCCCATGGGGCATCCACAACACCCAGCTACTGCCACTGATGCCGCCACCATAAACCAACACCAACAAATTCCTCCCCGCGTCGAGCAACATGGGGACAACTATGAGGATTATTCTGGTGAAACAGAAGACGACCAAATGATTAACCACCATAATGATCGTGCTCATCGACAACTACGTTTCAACCGTCAAGGTATGGCACGAGGTCCACACAGGTATGATGTTCGAGATTATGACCACTCTAGTGCTAAAATTAAATTTACTATGCCTTCTTTCAATGGTAAATATAATCCAGATGTCTATCTTGATTGGGAACTTTCTGTTGAACAAAAATTTGCATGTCATGATATTCCTGAAAACCAACGAGTTAGGGCAGCCACTAGTGAATTTACAAACTTTTCTTCCATGTGGTGGAGTGAATATTGTCGTATTAATGCAAATAATATACCTACTACTTGGGATGCTTTAAAACGAGCTATGCGACAGCGTTATGTTCCTTCATATTATGCTCGTGATAAACTAAATGAATTGCAACGTTTAAAACAAGGTAGCAGCTCTGTAGAGGATTATTATCAAGAATTGCAAACTGGCTTAGTGCGATGTGGATTAGTTGAAACCGACGATGCTATGATGGCTAGATTTTTAGGTGGTTTGAATCGTGATATTCAGGATATATTGGACTATAAGGAGTACAATTCTATTACTCGTTTGTTTCATTTTGCTTGTAAAGCTGAAAGGGAAGTACAGGGACGACATAACAAGGGACGAGGTAACTTTTCTGCAGGTCGTCACTCATCATGGACACACTCTCCAACTATCCCACCCACTACCGAGGCAACACCACATAACTCGAACAATGGTGCATTCCCAACAAGTTCAAAATCAGCTCCACAATCCTCTGCGGCTTCGAATGCAATATCTCTAGCACCCACCACCTCATTTGGACGCACAAGAGACATGAAGTGTCATATATGCAAAGGTGGCAGGCACTTGATGAAGGACTGTCCAAATAAACGAACATTCATTGTGCGGGAAGATGGTGAGTACTCCTCTGCTAGTGATTTGGATGAAGATACACGTGCTATGCTTGCCACTAATAATGCAGGTGACACCAAGGAGCATGACACAGAGGAGATACATATTAATGCTGAGATGGCAGATCAATACCCAAGCCTTGTAACCATGCGAGTACTTAGTGCCCAGGTGGGGCATACTGAGATGCCTCAACGTCATAATCTTTTTCAAACTAAGTTTGTTGTCAAAGGGCATTCTGTTCGTGTGATCATTGATGGTGGAAGTTGCAATAATTTTGCGACTATAGAGATGGTCGAGAAACTTTGCCTCACCACTACGAGACACCCCCATCCATATTACATCCAATGGTTCAATGACTGTGGTAAGTTGAAGCTAACACGTCGTGTGCGAGTACAATTTACACTTGGTTCATTCGTGATTACATTGACTGTGATGTTGTACCTATGCAAGCTTGTTCTTTATTGTTAGGTCGACCTTGGCAATATGATAATAGTGTTACTCATCATGGCAGAACAAATTCGTATACTCTTGTGTTTGAAGGAAAAACCATCAACTTGCTTCCTATGACCCCTGATGAAATAGTAATGATGGAAAAGCTAAATCAACGGATCATACTATGCACACTATGCTTGCTGTCAATTCTGAAATTTTTCCGTTGAGTGTTTCAACTTATAATCTGGACATACCGGGTGGTCAGAAAGTTCATTTGCGTCCCCATAATTTATATATAGACTCGACATGGGATACAATTTATGATGATGTTATGCTCCACCATGAGAAAATTTATCACGATTTTCAGAATGGTGATATCACAAATTTATCACAGTCTCATGAGCTAACGCCTTTCGAATGGCCTATATATGTTGCATCTATTTTTGCTTTGCTCTATGATGTGTTTGACATAGGTGAAAGCCGAGGACGGCTTTGTTTTCAAGGAAGGGAGGATGATGTGGACATGGCTATCATAGAAACGTCTACAAATATTACATCACAAATTATTAACCAGGTACTTTCGTCTCTTTGGACATATTATTTAACTCGCAGAAATATGATATTACACTCATGTTGCGATTTACTTGTACTCAGGAATAAAAGAATAAAAGAAGCAAGAGACTACTATGCCTTAAAACCAGATGGAGCAATCCATGCATGCATGCACTCCATCATCCTTGCATGCATGCCCGCCGAACCATCCATTATACCCCATCCATCATCGATGTCACGTGGAGTGCATAGGAAACAAAGGCCTTTTGATTTGAATCCGTTGATCAGTATCAGTGACGTGGGCCATGTATTGTGGGCTGCGCCAAGTCTCCTCACGTCAGGGCCTGCATCTTCGGCCTTTGTACTGTCCAACTCGTGCACAACTTCCTTCGATCAGCAGACCGGCTGGAACACATCTACGTACTCGTTTGCGTCTGTACCTCTTTAATAAATAGCTAGTCTAGGTTAGGGTTTAGACTCGGGTTTTGTTTAGAGAAGTTTAGCTATTGCTACTTTCATTTGTCTTCGCTCGTAGCGGCTAGTGCGACCGTCAAGACATCCTATCGGAACCCCATCTTGTGAGATTAATCCCATCTAGCATATTCGCAATTTTGAGATTGCTTGGCTATTATTTTCTTGCATGTTCTTCGATTTGCTTGCAGGAAAAATCCTTCCTGGATAGGTCGATCGCGCCGTTGGCTCGGTCGATAAAGCCGTGGAGTTAGTTCAACGATTGCCGTGGATATCAGTCATGTACGGTTCTTCCTGTATGGTTGGTAGCCGGATCGTGAGGGTCAAGTCCCACCCAAAATCATAGTTATCCTCTCTCATCGAAAGATCGGGTCCCATTCCACATCATACACATCCCTCGGATTCTCAGTACAATTGAGAAGGATGCTGGCGTCTTGGCATGTGGCCATGTCAGAATAATGCACGTACCTGGACACCAGGGGCTTCTTACAAAGGGCACTGTTTAGGCACGGTTTATACCATAAAGACCGAATACCTTAGGGAGTGTTCGGCGTCGCGAGTTTGGCCTTATATGCATCAGCTCCGAATCATGTCTTTGGTCAAATGTTGGGTTTGCCCGGCTCCTGTGTTTTGCTGCCTTACATTCCGCTCTATCGGCTAAGGCGGCACCAGGAGAACTACTGCGATTGTGCCCTGGTTCATCCGGACGAGCACCTTAGTAGAGAAAGTCGAAAACTGACTGTCATGATATAGCGCGAGACTGGTCAACCACTCGATGACCCATCGGAATGTTAGAATTCCTCCGCCTTAATGAAGGGCCGTTTCCCGGCCAGGCATGTACGCACCCCGAATTCGGATGAGTGCGGAGCCACCAGGGGCTATATAGTAGCCCCACTGTCAAACTCCTATGGCTAAGTGAAAGTGTTAAAGCATTATAGTCCGGTTTCCTAGTTCGCTGCGCCATCACCTCCTTATTAGGGCCAAGACGTTGGATTAAGTGTGAATACGCGTCATCTGCAAACACCCCCGCATTATATGCGTGGGGGCTGAAGCCGACGACTGCAATCTTTCAGGTTATACACATGTATACATAAACGGCCGGACAGGAGGCATCATATTACTTTCTGGCAGAAGTATAAATACAGCATTGATAAAATTCATAAAAACATTGCTTTTACAATGGGAATACATGTCACTCAAACATAATATTCTTCGAGCACTGGGCCTCTATCAAACGAGCACCCTCGAGAACTCTTCGAAATAGTGCTCGGCAGCCACTCGGCCTATGGCCGAACCCTGCGCCGCAAAAGTGGTAGCATCCATCTCCGCCCAGTATGCTTTGACACGGGCAAGGGCCATCCACGAGCCTTCTATACACGTCGACCTCTTCATCGCATTGATGCGCGGCACCGCACCAAGGAACCGCTGCACTAAGCTGAAATAGCTGTTCGGCCTCGGTTTTTCCGGCCACAGATGATCTACGACGGACCTCATGGCGAGTCCAGACAACCTATTGAGTTCGGCCCATTCGGCTAGCTGATCAGTCAATGGAAGCGGACGCTCTGGAACGTTAAACTGCGACCAGAACAGCTTGTCCACTTCACGATCTGTTTGATCCCGGAAGTATTCGGCCGCACCGACAGCGCTCGCCGCCAAGTCCATATATGCGTCTGTCAAACTCCACAGCCGATCCAGAGGGGCATATCGCGGATCTCCAAACTTCCTCCGCAGTATGAAGGGCTTCCCAGCCGCAATATCCCCGGCTTCACGCAGCTCCTCCTTCTTCGCCCTCATAGCAGAGTGGGTGTCTTTGGTCACCATCGTGGCCTTTTCAAGGTCCGCCGCCTTCACTCGGTTTTCTCCTTCAAGGAACTGGCAACGGTCGGCAGTGTCTTTTAACTTTACAGCCATCTGGGCTATCTTCTCCTTGCTCTCGCAATGCGCGGACTTCTCGGCTCTTAACTCTTCGGCTGCCTTCAAAGCAGCCGCATTACTACTCCTTGCTTGTTCTTTGGCTCGGGCAAGTTCCGCCCAAAGGGTCTCCACGGTGGCAGCTCCATCTGCAGTCACAACATATTAAAGATACTGGCATCACGCTGCTCTTACTATGTGACATTCACCAGAAAACATTACTTACCCTGTGCCTCGTCAAGCCGCTTGTTAACAAGCTCGATGTCAGCATCCGCCGCATCCAGTTGCCGCTTAAGTTTGGGAAACTCATTAGTCCGGCCAGCCACCGGAGCTCCCATTACTTGCACATAAAGCGGTATCGTTATTACCTGGGACTACGATCCTCTGTTTGCCGCCGTTCTCGACGACAACCAGAGTCTTAGGGGCTAGTATCTACACAGGGCACACCTAAAAATGTGCGGTACTATCAAAAAGTATATCATTTCACGTACCTCAAAGCCTGTCAGTAGACTCATAAAGGCTTCATGCAATCCGCTTTCGGCGGACGAAATTCTTTTCATCACTGTACCCATCAACGTATGGTGTTCTTCTGAGATGGCCGCTCGCTCCAACAGCTCCCTCAGTACGTCCGACTGCATACCAGACGGTGCCGGACTCTTTTGTTTGCTCTCTTCAAGAGCCGGACGCTGGGGACTTCGGGTGACCATAGGATTATCTTCTGGCCTCATCGGATCCGGAGAGGCCCTCCATGACGACACTTCAAGATCGCCCGCTTCTTGAGCAGGGGAGGCCAGGGGAGGCGTTTCGCTCTCCATCATCTCCGGAAGAAGATCCCCCGAAGACGAGCTCTGCTGAGAAGGGCTAAGATCCGAACTGCAAGATAAACGCTTCGGTTATTTTCCTCAGAGGTAAGGTAGTATATCTCCACTATTAAAGTACTTTTTTACTTACAGCTCGTTGGAGGGCTGATCCTCGCATGGACTTTGTGCGGCAAGAGCACCCTCCAAGGCAGGACCCTCTGGTGGAGACTCCTTCTCCCGTTTGGAAGCCTTGGTCTCCGGATCTTCAGAGGCAGTCCTCTTCCTTCCCCGAAGCGAGAGAAGGTCAGATTCTTTCCCTTGGTTATCCTCCTTCACGGAGGCGCTCATTCCCTCGGTTGGAATTGGTAGCGATGGGGCCCGCTTTCGACCTCATTATTCCCCCCTTTATCTTCCTTTGAGGGCTTCGGGCAAGGTGCTAGCTCGAGCATCTTTTCCAGTACCGGATTCTCCAAACCCTCAGGAAGGGGGGCCGAACACCGAATCATCTTCGCCCTTGTTAACCAGTCCTGGTCAAAGAGCGATTTCTCATAATGAGGTCATGGTTAATGAAAGACGGTGTGTTCGGCTAAAGGATTACTTACTTGGTCGGCGGTACGGTTGCTGCTCAGGCCCACGTCCTTGGTAGTATCCGGAAACTCTATTTGGGGTTGAACTCCCACATGCGGAGGGGCCGGCGTTTGCATGGCTGGACTCGACGAACCAGCATGACTTGCACCATCGTAACCAGACTGAAATCTCCGTTGAAGAGATCTTGAATGCGGCTTTGCAGTATAGGCACGTCCTTGGCTGGACCCCAGCTCAGCCCTCTGCTAATCCATGACATCAGTTGTGGTGGAGGGCCCGAGCGGAAAGTAGGGGCGGCCACCCACTTGGCACTTTTGGGAGCTGTGATGTAAAACCACTCCCACTGCCATAATCCGGATACCTCTAGAAAGGAACCCTTTGGCCATGGAGCTCCAGCGATTTTACTTATTACTGCGCCTCCTCACGCTACATGCTGCCCCTCGACCATCTTCGGCTTCACGTCAAAGGTCTTGAGCCACAGGCCGAAGTGAGGGGTAATGCGGAGGAAGGCCTCACATACGACAATAAATGTTGAGATGTGGAGAAAGAAGTCCGGGGCTAGATCATGGAAATCTAGCCCGTAATAGAACATCAAACCCCTAACAAAGGGATCCAGGGTGAGGCCTAGGCCTTTGAGAAAGTGGGAGATGAACACAACGTTCTCGTTGGGTTCGGGAGTAGGGACGACCTGCCCTCGGGCAGGCAGCCGATGCGAAACCTCGGCGGTCATGTATCTGGCCTCCCTCAACTTCTTAATATCCTCTTCCGTAACGGAGGAGGGTGTCCACCGGCCTTGAAGGCTAGATCTGGACATGATTGAAGGTCCAAAGCACCTGACCTGGGCTTTGGGTGTTACAACTCGAGGCGGGGGAAAGATTCGATTGAGCACGGGAGGGAAAAAAGTAAAAGCCTTGTCCCTTTATAAAGAGGGTGAATATCAAGCGTCCTCTCCATAGCCATTTGGGACTTGCCTATAATCTAGGAGTCCTAGACACGGTTGGGTTACCCGCGACCGTATTGATGAGAATCCTGTAATTAGGGGAACACGATCTCTGCTTTGACAAGACGTGTCAAGAAACCGCCTCGCGTTATGTGTGGAGCTGGTTGAAGAAAAACGGTTCGAATAATCATCGAGCCATGGCATGATGTCATGTTGCCAAAACGTGTCAGCAGATTAAGATTTGTGGAAATATTATTCTCTCTACGGTGGTATGTGGAACTTATTTTGCAGGGTCGGACACTATCCTTGTATTCAAATTGTTCTGTGATGTGTTCGGAGGAGGAACCCGCCTTGCAATGCCGAAGAGAATACCGCACGCCAGACTCATCGTCATTGAAAGCCTGGTTCAGGGGCTACTGAGGGAGTCCTGGATTAGGGGGTCTCCGGACAGCCGGATTATATCCTTTGGCCGGACTGTTGGACTATGAAGATACAAGATTGAAGACTTCGTCTCGTGTCCGGATGGGACTCTACTTGGCGTGGAAGGCAAGCTAGGCAGTACAGATATGGATATCTCCTCCTTTGTAACAGACCTTGTGTAACCCTAACCCTCTCCGGTGTCTATATAAACCGGAGGGTTTTTAGTCCGTAGGACAGAACAATAACAAACAATCATACCATAGGCTAGCTTCTAGGGTTTAGCCTCTCTGATGTCGTGGTAGATCTAGTCTTGTACTACCCATATCATCAATATTAATCAAGCAGGAGGTAGGGTTTTACCTCCATCAAGATGGTCCGAACCTGGGTAAAACATCGTGTTCCCTGCCTCATGTTACCATCTGCCTTAGACGCACAGTCCGGGACCCCCTACCCGAGATACGCCGGTTTTGACACCGACAGTCGTTATCCCGCAAGGATGGGATCGCTCGAAGAATGCCGGCCCCGACACAATGTTTGCGGAGGTTGGTAGCACCGGGCCGGGTTCAGACATGGCCATGAGAGTGTCGTGGGGGAAGCATCTGACCGAGGCGGAGGAGAAGAGGTTCGTGGACATCAGCTTCATCGATGACGGTTGGCTAGCCAAGCAGCCATAGCCGGGGATCGGATCAACAGTAGTTGCAAACATTTTTCTTAGGCAAACATGCAAGCTTTATTATGTTTTCACAATATTTACAGGACAAAGAGAAGATCACTGGGTTGTCCTAACCCCCAACCCCTAAAGCCAAAGCATGTTTTGCAAGATAATCTGTCGGACATTCGGGATTCGAAACTCATGATTAAAACTACAAGAAATAAAAAGTGTAGAATGATCTATAATTTTGTGCGCAAGCACCAAAATGTTCACAGCTTCCCTCTTTGATGGCTTCAACAACCACCTTGCAACCCGATGCTACAAATCTCCTCTGATTATAGAGACCATCTGCATGCGCAAAAGCTTCTCTCACTGCCAAAGTCTCGAGTGTTGTAGGATCTTCAATGCTAATGAACACAACAGAGCTGATGCTGCCAAGAAGGTGCCACTCTAATCACGGCACACTGCCCCAAATGGGCCAAAACAACTGACCCTTGACACCGCACCATCCATATTTATCAGTCCTAGAGAGGTCTGTGTCTTCTTGCTCCCTGCAAACTTGTGTGTGCAAATGGCACAAAAAGTGTGAAAAGAGGGAAAACTGGGTGCCCTCCCTTCTTTGATTTAAGTCAAGTTTCTTCAGATCTGGCATAGTCTTTAAATTATAACAGACATGTTCATATATTCATATTTTTGTGAGTCTAAATAGAACTTTTTATAGTTTTGTAAAGATAAGATTATTTACAAGACTATGTTAGTTTATAGTTTTTACTGAAAGCGAGAAATAGAAAAAGGAAAAAAAATCTTTATTGGGCTGGCCTTAGTTGCTTTATCATGCCATGGCCTGTCTGGTGGTATTCTGTGACAATTTCCTCATAAAAATCATTACACAAATGGGCCCCCTGAGTCCACATTTAATATGTGTGAGATGGAAATCTAAAAACCTTCACAAATTTAGGCCAATTTATGACAGTGTCTGAGGACATAACTGAAAATCCATCATGGATTAATATATTTCTTGTAGTGGTCACTATTGGAGGTTGTTTGTTCTTATCTTACAAAGACAATTGATTATTATATTTTTAATACTAGGAGGTTTGTTTCCCAACTTGATTGAGTTGTTTAGAGTGAGATGGTGCACTTGAAACCACATAATTTTGGTGACACTCTAAACAAATTTAGAACATGTACATATATTTTATTATTTGAGATGCTTTTTATAGGCATGTCTCGGTCATCGAGACGTGCAACGTGTTACTCAGACTTGGTCACGTCACTCGCCATATAAGATGTGCATTCCTCAACTACAAACTTGTCTTACTATAGCTTAATCAGGTCAACTTGATCTCATCGCTGGAACTTTATCGTCTCACTTTAACGAGTTCACACCAAGGGAAGGCTAGTGTTAGTTCATAGCATGGCCATAAATACCAAAGAGCGCGGGACTGTGGTGGCTGACAGATAGGAGAAGCTATAGTGGCCAAAGATGGTTGGAATCAAGGCATAGCATGGAACTATTCGCAAAAAAAGGGAGAACATGGAACTCAATGCTAGAAGAAAACAAAAGGCATGATGAGATCAGACAAACTAGAGAAAGATGTACCCCATATGAAAAACAACATCTGCATATATGAAGCAATAATAAGGGATGATAGGACCAAAACATACTAGAGAAAGATGGCCCTCGTGTGAAAAAATGACATGTCCAGGTCTAAGCACCACATTATTTGTGTTGTGTCTCATGTGGGACTGACATAACACTATCATGCAACAGATCTAGTCCCTTCAACCAAAACGCATCCTCTCAGTGAACAACCACAAATGCATCCTGCCGGTAACCATGCATTTTTCATTCTTAAAACATGCAATTTCATATTCTCCTCCCACTTCTCATCCTCCTCCTTCCACTTTAGATCCATAGTTATCGTCACCATCATATATATGTTCTCCCCGTGATCGCAAACATGCGTTCAACCCCCTTTGTCTCGTCATGCTTCGTCACTGCAGTTGATGTCTTGACAGTAGTACGACACTTGTTGTGTCTTAATTACCACCTACCTTACACACTTTTTTGCAACCCTCTAAGGTTGGGGTCATTGGAGATCCAATCATTTTATGTATCCAACAAGCTTCAAGATTGCTCTGGGTTGATCGCAGGACACTAGTTTGCTAGTCGCGTAATGCGTATCCCTTGTGCCTCGGTTTGGATTTACAAGTTAGTGATGCCCCACTCCCCTTGTTTCCCAAGATGAAGACAAGTAGCTACACCGTGACAAGTGCTTCTGGGCATGAAGACAATGTGCAAGTTTGACGGTGAATCTGCATGTTCGACCAGATCGGAAATGGCTCGAGAATGAATAGGCTAGTTAGTAAATCTATTTCTCATACGGTGTCCTTTTTGTAAAATGAAGGGCCTAGCTAGTAAATCTTTATTTATTCGGTGTCCGTATTATAGTTGTCCCGTAATTACATTTGTTACTCAATCCAGTTGCTGGGTCCTTCAGGACCCATTCCTATGTTGGAAAACCCCAAGCCACCAGATTGAGCTCCTACTACAATGTCATGCTGCAACATGAGGCATTATCAAGACAAGTAATATTATGTATATCTACATTCGGAGGTAGTATGGAAGAAGAAAAAATATCCATCCAGCAAGTGGTAGCTTGATTTTCTTCGAAATCTTCATTTCTAAATGGAGCTGCTTCGAGATCAATCGAAACCACCCATTTCTAACCATATTGCCATGCATTTTCTTAATAAAATACCGCCATGTTTATACTTTATACAGTAATCAATAGATATATTCCCATATGGTAAAAATAAATTAATACCTTGTACTAAAAAGAATTTAATACCTGCCAGCGCAGAAAACTATACAGTAATGTTTCCCTTCATATTTTTTTTGCATGGAGTTTTCCTTTCATACTACTCATTTAGAGGTAGTACATTAAGGCGTATATAATCACCAGCCAAACGGTGAAAAAAGGGCTGTATTAATACGTATGGGACTCGTATGCGCCTGGTTGGATCGATTACTGTCCTCCACATAGCAAAACGACCAAGATAGGTGAGTAGGAACAATGGAGTGCCACCGTACTGTTAGTTCGGTCGTGCTCGTGCTCGTGCTGCTGCTCCGGTGGCCGGCGTGGAGCTCTGCGTCGGTGCCCGTGTCGAGGACCATCACCGTGGACAGTAAAGGGGGAGGAGATTTCAGGAGCATTCAGTCGGCTGTGAACCTCGTCCCGGACGGCAACCGCGAGTGGGTCAGGATCCACGTCCGGGCAGGGGGCTACAGGTTCGTCTTGCTACACAGTTCGGTATTACTTCAAGACGTGGCAAGCAAGTATGGTTATGAACTTATGATGGTATACGTGGTGCATGCAGGGAGAAGGTGACCATCCCAAAGGAGAAAGGCTACATCTTGCTGGAAGGGGACAGCCCCTCGAACACGGTCATCTTCTTCGATGACTACGTCCATGGCAGAACCGACGACCTGATGCGCCAAGGCGCCAACGCGATGGGGACGCTCGAGACCGCCACCTTCAGAGTCTACGCCAACGACTTCGTTGCCCGGGACATCGCCTTCACCAACACGCACAACGGCGTCAACAAGAGCAACGCCTCCCAGGCACTGGCGGCGCTGGTCGACGGTGACCGGATCACCTTCCACCGCTGCGCCTTCAACGGCTTTCAGGACACGCTGTGCGACAACACTGGCCGGCACTACTTCCGTGAATGCTTCATCAAGGGCGGCGTTGACTTCATCTTCGGCTACGCTCGGTCCATCTACGACGGCTGCACCCTCGTGTCCAACATACCCTTGCGGTCCGGCCGCCATGCCGGGTGGGTGACAGCGCACGCCAGGCGCCACGCCGGTGACCCTGGCGGTTTTGTGTTCAAGGGCGGGGAGCTCCGAGGCACCGGGCGCCAGTACCTCGGACGCGCGTGGAACAAATACGCCACGGTCGTTTACTACCACGTGAACATGTCCAGCGTCGTCGTCCCGCAGGGGTGGGCTCCGTGGTACGCCGGCAACAATACTAACGATGTCCTGTTCGCAGAGGTTGGGTGCACCGGCCCCGGGTCAGACATGGCCAGAAGAGTGCCATGGGAGAAGCATCTCAGCAAGGCAGAGGTGAAGAAGTTCGTGGACATGAGCTTCATCGACGACGGTTGGCTAAGCAAGCAGCCATAGCCGGGGATCGATTGGATCACGAGTAGCTGGCTGCACACATATAGCATAGGAAATAGAAAGGATGAATTGCGAGCTTACACTCATTTCACCTTGCGCGCGGTCTAGAGAGGAAGGGGCCGGGCCTTCTTTTTTTTCACAGGAAAATGACTTTATTTCTCAAACAATAGAAAGGTCATTTACAGTAAGGTGAGAAATAAAATCCGGGATTGAACAATCCCCAACTTTAGAAGATCTACTACTATGGAATTTTTTTACAATGCTATCCGCTGCTCCATTACCCTCACGAGAATAACTTCAAACACGGACAAGTTTAGCACCAGTTCTTTGCATTCCAAAACCACAGCCACTTCCGTTACAAAATACTCTTCCTGATTTAGTGCATCGGCAGCAACCAAACTATCAGATTCGATGATTAGTGAGCTGCACCAAATCTTCGCTGCCATGTAGTAGCCATTGCGAATAGCCATTATTTCCGCCATATTCAGAGAAGGGGCATGCGGTATAAAGCATGAGGCTGCCATGACAAACTCGCCATAGTCATGGCGAGCTACTGAACCTGTACCTCGCGTCATATTTTCTGCGCAAAAAGACGCATCCCTATTGAATTTAACTATTTCTCTCTTTGGTATTTACCACATGTGATCACGCGTCATCATTGGTCGGTTATGAGTTGCAGCACGGACAAAGTTTCTTGCTAGAACTTTGATGGACATCGCCGTTTGATCTGATTGACGGAATGTTTCACCTTTGATAAACTGTCATCACTGCCACCAAATAAACCAGCTACCAACTGCAATAAGTTCAGCCATTGGTAACTCACTTATACAGTTTTATCGTCTCATAAGGCTGGTCATAGTGGAAAGTAAGAGTTCATAGACTTTTAATATGCATATGTTACTAGTCTATGTTACTATCTTTAGAGTGGGTAGTGTCATATCACTACTCCTAATGTCTGAGTTGGTTGAATAGTATCATGGTTTATTTTTGTCCCACCACTTTCAACCGTTTTTTTTCACTGGTTTTAATTCGTCTCCCCCAGCCCCCATCCCACGCAGCCACCCAAAAAAAACCGGGCGCCTTGCCTCTCCCCATCGCTGGATCTGCTTGCAGATCGTCATGGTTAGACGGCGGAGCATCACATCCGCGACGCGTGCGTGCTCGTCGAGGAAGCGGCTCTCGAATCTGCCATGACGTAAGGGGCTCGAGATGGCCACCACCGCCGCCGAAGACCAAGCCCCCACCTTATCCAGAATCACTTCCTCGGTCGTGTTTCGCCGCGACCATGCCTTTTCTGCGGGTGTAAGTAAACCACTTCGTCCTCTCTTGTGCTCTTTGTATCCATGCCATGGTCATCGAGCCATGCCAAATTCTACGCTGGCCATGGGATTTTTCTAGGATTTGGGCTTGTGGTGACGGTCTTCTATGTCCAGATCTGAGGGTTGCCTCCTATTAGTCGGGAGCCCCACGTCCCGGTCCTCGTCGCCCATAGAGCGTGCCGCCCCCTCTCCTATCAATCCCCAGTCTAACGCCGCATGCCAATGGTGGTTCGGGCCCTGATCCAGAGAACCGCGGGGCCACCCTATGGCGGCGCGCAAGGTTAGCGCTGGCTGCTGACTGGAAGGAGAAGCCGAGGGTGACGGAGGAGCGACGCTACTTCCTCTGCCTCACCGTCGCAGCGGCGGTTCAGCATGGCATGGCGGCCAGTGGCCCCGCTGGGGCCGAGGACTGATGGGGCTGAATCTCTCAACCCCTCTTCTTCTTCCTCTAGCTGCTGTCTCTCACAACTTAAGGAAGAAACACAGGAACACAAGAAGTTTGGTGAGCTGCTGTTTCACACAACCGAAGCTCTTTTTCTTCTCTCTATTCACTTGTGTTGAAATAAACATGCTCTACCACACTTAAGTACCACGCACGCACGCACGCACAGCCTGGGCACACTTGCCCACTAACACCACCAACAAACTAGCGCATGCACGCACTAACCCAGGCCACTAACACACACATGCAGCTAACAAGAATTGACCACATCTACTACTACGGACCTCTTCTCAAGGCCTCAACAGACTCCTATCCATCAGCTCCAACTTGTGCAGGTCGTTCCCTTCAGAGCTTCATGCATCACCGTCTCACACGGCAAGCTAGCTTCACGCCACAGCTTGGACTTTCTCCATGCATGCTCTCAGAACTGAAACATCCTACTCGTACGCATCGCACGTACCTCCGCACGGACAAACTACTACATACTCTAGCTACATGCAGAAAGAAAGCAAACTAAAATGCAAATACAATCAAGATTAAACCTAACATTCTCCTCCTTAATCTTGATTCTTCACTCGTGACGTAGCATTCAGAGAAGAGCCGGCTCGTCCTCGACGCCGAGTAGTGCCTTCTCCTTGTTGTCCTTCTTCTTCTCCGGACACTCCCAAGCAAAATGCCCAAAGTCATCACAGTTATAGCACTGTACCTCGCTCTTGTCTCTGCGCCCTCCACCACGGCCATGTCCGCGGCCACGGCCACCCATGGCCGCGTCCTCGCGATGAGTCATGCCCTCTCACCATGAGGAGCTGCTCTTCTTCACGTGCCGTCTCCCGCCCCTTGACGAGCTCCTCGTGCGCCTTGAGTGAACCAATGGCCTCCTCCATGGCCATCTTGTTGGTGTCGCCGAACAATGCAATCGATGACGCGACGTGGATGAATTTGTTGGAGACGGCTCGGAGCAGCTTCTTCACGACGTACTTCTCCTCCATCGCATCACCAAGCTCACGGATGCGCCCCACGAGCGTCGTGAACCTCGCCGCGAAATCATCCACGAACTCCGCATCACCCATCTTGAGGCCATCAAATTCCGAGCGCAAGGATTGAACCCTCGCCTCTCGGACGCGCTCGACGCCCACATGCATGGAGCGTAGCGCCGCCCACAACTCGGCTGCGGTCTCCTTCTCCGCAACTCGCAGCAGCGTCGAGTCGTCGATGGACTGGGAGATGATCGTCATGGCCATCTCCTCCTTGCCCTTGTCGACCTCCGATGAGGCCTCGCGATCAATGGCACCCCACGCGCCGTTGGCGCGCAAGAGGTACTTCATCCTCATCGCCCATGCCGCGTAGTTCGTCCTCGTGAGCAGCGGGAATGGGAGCTTCCCCGCCGCCGTTGTCGCCGCTGTCGCGGCAGCCGCCGTCGCCGCCGAGTCGCTCGGCACCAACGCTCCACTCGTTGAAGAGTCACGCGGCATCGCCTTCGTCATCACCTAGCTCCGATACCAAATGATGGGGCTGAATCTCTCAACCCCTCTTCTTCTTTCTCTAGCTGCTGTCTCTCACAACTCAAGGAAGAAACACAGGAACACAAGAAGTTTGGTGAGCTGCTGTTTCACACAACCGAAGCTCTTTTTCTTCTCTCTATTCACTTGTGTTGAAATAAACATGCTCTACCACACTTAAGTACCACGCACGCACGCACGCACAGCCTGGGCACACTTGCCCACTAACACCACCAACAAACTAGCGCATGCACGCACTAACCCAGGCCACTAACACACACATGCAGCTAACAAGAATTGACCACATCTACTACTACGGACCTCTTCTCAAGGCCTCAACAGACTCCTATCCATCAGCTCCAACTTGTGCAGGTCGTTCCCTTCAGAGCTTCATGCATCACCGTCTCACACGGCAAGCTAGCTTCACGCCACAGCTTGGACTTTCTCCATGCATGCTCTCAGAACTGAAACATCCTACTCGTACGCATCGCACGTACCTCCGCACAGACAAACTACTACATACTCTAGCTACATGCAGAAAGAAAGCAAACTAAAATGCGGATACAATCAAGATTAAACCTAACAAGGACGAGCATGGGCGGCTGCCGACAACGAGCATGGGTGGTGACGTATGGGGAGAGGGCAGCGGTGGCGTGTAGATGATATTTTTTTTAGAAATGGAGGAGGACCCCCGGCCTCTGCATCTGGATGATGCATGCAGGCACTTTATTAATTATTCACACAAGACCTTACAAAGTCATACAATAGAAACTGAAGCCACCGTCTAGGCAACAAAAGTGTCGCTACTCCTATCCAAGTGATGAAGGGATGCTGATAGTCTGGGCCTAGTACCAAACAGACCTCGCAGCCAAACTTAACATCTAAGAGAGTGAATTGCAAAAAACCACCACATTTCAGCTTAGGTTTGCAGGAAACTCTCTTCTACGTTTTTGCTGCAGAAAACACAGATTTTTTTTTCTAATCTTTTGCAGAAAGCACCAAACCTCCTGTTCGGGCAGTTTAAAAAGTATTATGACAGGTGGGACCCTGTCTTGTCGACGTGGCTCACGGCCGCGAGCTGACGCCGTCTAACGGCGCTACAGTGCGGACCGGTGTGCCGATAGAAACCAGCTCAGCTCTCTCATCTGCCTCGCCCTCTCCTCTCGTCACTCTGCTCTCCTCTCCTCACTCTGTTCTTCTCCCCTGACGCCGCCACAACGCCGGTCGCCGTTCTGCTTCTCCCCCATGGCCATGGTGTCGTGGAGCGACGAGACCAGTGAGGATTCAGTCATGAACATCTCCTCCTCCTGCGATGGCATCATCAAGGTCAGTTTGCTACAGCTAGGGTTAGGGTTAGTGATTTGGGGATTTTGTGAATGAGCTCGAGCTGAACCTAGGTTTATCTTTGCTTGCTCCTCCAGTAGCTTCCATCTACGATGCACGATCCGAATTTCAATGGCACTGACACAGATGTGAATGTTTTATGCGAACATGGCGAGTCGGCCGAGCGCTTAGTTGCATTTGAAGGGATGCACACGGGTAGGAGGTTTCTAGGATGTGCTAAGAAGGTATGATCCTTTAGAAGTGAAGGTGTTCATCGTGTTCATTGCTGAATGTGCTAAGTTTGGTATTTCTTTACCTTTACCTGGCATGCCTTGTCATCAGATGGTACACATTATTTATTGTGGTTAGTGATTACTGCTTTGTTTATCAAGTTGTTAAGCTTGGTTAAGTGCTTAGTCTTTGTTTATGTTTTATCCAGTGAGTGGATGGTTGTCATTGTTTATTATGGTCAGTGCTTAATTACTTGTTTAACAATGGTTATTGTTTATTTGTTTGCTGTGTGATATGTTTGCTGCACATATTGGACCCCCTGAACATGTTAGCTTATGGAGTATGGCACTTAACAGTGGTCTTCAGCCTACTCACTTAGATGATTCTTTATTGTTTTATTGGAGCGTTTTATTGTTTATTTTATAGGAAGGCATAAACTGTGGAGTAGTTCAATGGATTGATTTTGAATGGCTAGACTCAATGGAGAAGGCATTGGCCAAGTTATGGGATATGTATGAGGAGAGTAAGTCAGGTAGGACCAATGACAATCTGGAGAGTTCCTTTGTAATTCACAACCTGACAGAAGAGAAGAAGAAACTACAGGACAATTATGACAGTCTGTATGCTGATGTCAATGCTCTCTTGGATGCCCAGCAACAGAGGGGTCTGGAGTTGAGCAATCTGAAGGAGCAGAAGCAATGTCTTGATGTGAAGATTGCAGAGCTAGAAACTGTAGTGGGTAACTTGAAGTCAGAGCTGGCAAAGAAAGAGGAGGAGAAGAAGAAAGTACAGGAGGACTATGACAGTTTGTATGCTGATGTCAATGCTCTCTTGGATGCCAGCAGCAGAAGGGTGTGGAGTTAAACAATCAGAAGGAGCAGAAGGAATATGTTGATTTGAAGATTGCTGAGCTAGAAACTGTAGTGGGCAACTTGAAGGCAGAGCTGTCAAAGAAAGAGGAGGAGAAGAAGAAGCTGCTGCAAAAGTATGAGACTCTAGTGAACCTGACAGGTGCTCAAGCCAATGTGATTAGGAACTTGAAGTTCAATCATTTGAAGGAGAAGGAAAGGCTGACAGAAGAGAGGCTTAAATTGCAGCATCACATTTCTGAGCTTCAAAAGTCTGAGGAGAAGATAAAGCAGAAGCTTCAGGGGGTGAAGGCCATCTTAGATGAGTAGGGGTGTCTTCTAGTATGATAATCATCTATCTGTATGTAGATGATAGTCTTTTATGCAAAAATTTAGTATGAACTTGGTCCTCAACTACTTTAACTATGTATTTTGTGATCCAAGGTGTTGGATCCAGCAGTATTGTAATGTAGATGATAATCATCTATTGAGTACTGTAGTTTGAATTTGTGAACCCAGTAATTTAAGTATGTATGTTGTGATCCATTGTGTTGGATCCAACCTTGATGAACCTTCATGAATGTGAGTCAAATTTGATGTTATATGCTTTATGTGCTTAGTACATTTTGGTTTTAGATGGTTTAGATGATTATCATCTATTCAGTAAGTAATTGAACTTACTATTTTGTTATCAATGGGGTTGGATCCAATTTGACCAAGATTTGATCGATTCATCGACAGAATAGGTCTAGGGGTACCTTGACCACCATTTCATCGATTCATCAACAGAATGGCCCTAGGGGCACCTTGACCCTCATGTCATCGAATCATCGACAGAATGGCCCTAGGGGTACCTACCACCATTTCATCGATTCATCGACAGAATGGCCCTAGGGGTACCTTGACCCTCATGTCATCGACAGAATGGCCCTAGGGGCACCTTGACCACCATTTTATCGATTCATCGATAGAATGGCCCAAGGGGTACCTTGACCACCATTTCATCGATTCATCGACAAAATGGCCCTAGGGGCACCTTGACCACCATTTCATCGATTCATCGACAGAATGGCCCTAGGGGCACCTTGACCACCATTTCATCGATTCATCGATAAAATGGCCCTAGGGGTACCTTGACCACCATTTCATCGATTCATCGACAGAATGGCCCTAGGGGCAACTTGACCACCATTTCATCGATTCATCGACAGAATGGCCCTAGGGGTACCTTGACCACCATTTCATCGATTCATCGATAGAATGGCCCTAGGGGTACCTTGACCACCATTTCATCGATTCATCGACAGAATGGCCCTAGGGGCACCTTGACCACCATTTCATCGATTCATCGACAGAATGGCCATAGGGGTACCTTGACCACCATTTCATCGATTCATCGATAGAATGGCCCTAGGGGTACCTTGACCCACATTTCATCGATTCATCGACAGAATGGCCCTAGGGGCACCTTGACCCTCATGTCATCGATTCATCGACAGATTGGCCCTAGGGGCACCTTGACCACCATTTCATCAATTCATCGACAGAATGGCCCTAGGGGTACCTTGACCACCATTTCATCGATTCATCGATAGAATGGCCCTAGGGGTACCTTGACCACCATTTCATCGATTCATCGATAGAATGGCCCTAGGGGTACCTTGACCACCATTTCATCGATTCATCGACAGAATGGCCCTAGGGGTACCTTGACCCTCATGTCATCGATTCATCGATAGAATGGCCATAGGGGTACCTTGACCCTCATGTCATCGATTCATCGATAGAATGGCCCTAGGGGTACCTTGACCACCATTTCATCGATTCATCCACAGAATGGCCCTAGGGGCACCTTGACCCTCATGTCATCGATTCATCGACAGATTGGCCCTAGGGGCACCTTGACCCTCATGTCATCGATTCATTGACAGATTGGCCCTAGGGGCACCTTGACCACCATTTCATCGATTCATCGACAGAATGGCCCTAGGGGTACCTTGACCACCATTTCATCGATTCATCGACAGAATGGCCCTAGGGGCATCTTGACCCTCATGTCATCGATTCATCGACAGATTGGCCCTAGGGGTACCTTGACCACCATTTCATCGATTCATCGACAGAATGGCCCTAGGGGCACTTTGGCCACCATCATCAACAAGTGTTTAATTTTCCTAATAGTAAGGCAATAATCAACAAGTGTTTAATTTTCCTAATAGCAAGACCATCATCAACAAGTGTTTAATTTTCTAACAGCAAGACCATCATATGGATCAAATTGAACATGGTAGCAGCCAGACCATCATATTGATCATCAAATTGAACATGATAACAGCAAGAACAACATCATAGTACATAATTCTCATAAAAGCAAGACCATCAATAGTAGTTATTACAGTACGATAACATCAAATCAGCATAAGTTCCCAAAATAGATAATAGCAATTAGCAGTTTTGCCTGATCACATCATCAACAGTTTTTCCAAAGCACATTAGTTCCCTGAAGTATAAAAGTAATCCTTCAGCCTTGATGGTTTCTTCCTCTGTCTTGGTGCCAAGAAGGATGTCCTAGCTGGAGGTGCTGAGCTGCTTGGCCTCCTAGCTGGAGCTACTGAGCTGCTTGGCCTGCTTGCTGGAGCTGCTGAGCTGCTTGGCCTGCTTGCTGGAGCTGCTGTGCTGCTTGGCCTGCTTGCAATAGCAATTAGCAGTTTTGCCTGATCACATCATCAACAGTTTTTCCAAAGCACATTAGTTCCCTGAAGCATAAAAGTAATCCTTCAACCTTGATGGTTTCTTCCTCTGTCTTGGTGCCAAGAAGGATGTCCTAGCTGGAGTTGTTGAGCTGCTTGGCCTGCTTGCTGGAGCTGCTGAGCTGCTTGGCCTGCTTGGTGGAGCTGCTGTGCTGCTTGGCCTGCTTGCTGGAGCTGTTGTGCTGCTTGCCACTGGTGGTGTCCTGTTTGCTGGAGCTGCAACAGATGAAGCTGCAGTAATAGATGTGGTACCCTCTGTCCTGTTTGACTGCATTTGAAAATGGCAGCAAGTTAATACATTCAAAGTGGTACAAAACAGAAATAGATGACATCAAGTATGCCAACAGAGACTAACCCCATGCCTGTTCTTTCTCATTGCTAGAGCTGGCTTTAGTGTTTTGTGGCAAGATGTGTATCTGTGACCCACGAGATTGCAATTGCTGCATGTAATTGATGCCATCCTAAATGTATCTTTAGGTGCTGGTGGCTCAAACTAGCTCCTTCTCCTTTTGGTTTGCTTCTTCCCTGGTTTATCCTTGAAAACTGGGGGTTCTATGTCTCTAGTTTTGGTCTTAGGCCAGAGGTCAGGTCCAGTTACAGGAAATATGATGGGACTGTATGCAGCCAGATACATAGGCTTTTTGAAGAAGTTATGCACAAAATCTTTAGGCCTTAATTTGGCTTTGGTAATAGCAGAGACTGCATGATTGCATGGCACTGCAGTCATATCCCATTTTCTGCACCCACATGTCCTGTGCTGCAAGTTAACTGCATAGGTATTCTCATTGCTTGTCACTTGGTAAATATTTGGCCCAGCCATCAATGCTTGACAGTTCCTAGAGTGTTTCTTTGCTTCTTCAAGTAACTCAGCATATGTTGGACATATTTCCCACTTGGCTAACTCTGTCTTACTCCTATTTGTATTGAACCTGACCATCAACTTAGTCCTGATTCCATCTACCATGGTTTTTATTGGTTTACCCCTCACATCTAATATCATCTTGTTGAACACCTCACTAATATTGTTGACAACTAGGTTAGTTTTGTAGTTGAAGTCCATGGCATATCTATCCCAAGCATGTCTAGGAATTTTATTTAACCAAGTCCAGGCAACCTTACACTCTACTTTAAGAGCATCCATTGCAGCAAGATGGCCATGTTCAGTATAGGAGTAACTTGCCTTATCCATGAACTTCTTTAATTCTGACCCCCTAAAACCAGCAGTCTGGAAATTTTGGTAGATGGGTCTAAGGCAGAATCTTTGGGGGCAATTGGGGAAAACTTGACTCACAGCTTTCAGAAGACCCTATTTGGAGAAATTACCAAACTTACTAATAAGAAAAGAATAT
The DNA here is from genome assembly GCF_003073215.2 of Triticum urartu. Classification (NCBI taxonomy): domain Eukaryota; kingdom Viridiplantae; phylum Streptophyta; class Magnoliopsida; order Poales; family Poaceae; genus Triticum; species Triticum urartu. The sequence goes on along the minus strand of NC_053023.1, from coordinate 65,044,750 downwards.
TAACTACTTCTACCAATTAGTATGAACTACTTATAACAACTAGTAATGAGCAATGAAAATATTAACTACTTCTAGCAATTACTATGAAATACTTATATGAACTAGTAATGACCAATGAATACTAAGCAAATTATATATTACCTTCTGTCTATGAGAGATTATGGTGTAAAAACCAAATCTCCCAGATTCTCCACCAATAGCTGCCTTCAGTTCTGTGAGAAACCAGGTCCAACTCTTTGTGTCTTCTTTGTCCACAACTCCAAAGGCAATGGGATAGATGTTATTATTCCCATCCCTTCCTGTGGCAGCAAGGATTTGTTGGCCAGTTGAGAGCTTGATGAAACATCCATCCACACCTGCAATGGCACACAAGATATGTTATAAACAAAGTATGGTGCACCACATTTATGTCATATATAACACAATTTAGTAGTCACCTATGAATGGCCTGCATCCATTCAGAAATCCCTCCTTGCAAGCATTCAAACATATGAATAAACCATGGAACCTTGGATTGATGCTTGGATGGTCTTTTAGGAACTTAGTAGTGACAATGCACCTACTACCTGGATTGGTGTCTAACACAGCCTGCAAGTAATCCCTTATCCTGGTGTATTGCCCCCTCTGATCTCCTTGCACCACCTTAATAGCATTGTTCTTAGCCCTGTAGGCCATATGAGTGCTGATCTCAACTCCATACTTGCTCTTCAGATTTTGCATTATTGTACTTATTGGTGTGTTCAAGTCTGTTCTTATTGCTTCTAAAACTTCATGTGTAACCAACTTTATAGTCACCTTGGTGCTCTCTGCTACAGCTGGACATGTGTGCAACAAATTAGTTTTCCTAATGCAGAAAGTTTTCTCTTTTCCCACCACAGAAGCTGCAATGAAGAAAGGGCAGTCTTCATGTGTGCACACAGCTATAATTCTGTCATTGCAGTTCCTATGAAACTGATAGTTTCTGTTCTGTGCTATGTGGAAAGTGAGAAGTGCCCTTCTAAATTGGTACACATTATCAAAGCATAACTTCTTAGCAAACTGCAGCTCTGGGCTGTCTCTATCCTCATGATACCATACCCTTGGTTTGGGTTTTTTAGCCCTAGACTTACTTCCTAGCACAAATGGTAGGGGTACAACCCCATCATCTTGCTCCTCCTTCAAATCACCAGGATCTGGATCCTCATTAGATGATGGTACCCAAACATCCTCAAACTGTTGCTCCAAACTAGCATGTGATCTTGTGGTTGGCCCCTTCCTTACTTTGAACTTCTTCCTCTTTTGCCCCTGTGGTAGCACTTCCTTTTCAAGTTCCTCATGGTCTCCATGCTCCTCTTGCTCTGCATTTTCCTCATGCACATCCTCTTGTATCTCATAAGGTTCATCTACATCTGTGTCACCTTCAAAATGTAATAGTGGGTCCTCTCTCTGCCTCTTTAGCTCAGCCATCCTAGCCATGAAATCCTCATCTTCCTCCAAGTCAGAGTCATCTTCAGTTAGTAGCACAGCAAGTTTTCTTTTCACTGCCTGCACCCTCTCAACATTATTCTGATACTGCTTAAATCTCTGAATTTTTTATCTCCTTCTAAGCTCCATACTTCTTTCTAACTCCTGTTGCTCCATGTCAACATTATCTCCATTGCCTTGCTCAATATCAACATCTGCTTCATTGCCTTGCTCCATATCAACATTGTGGCTCTGCTGTGTGGAGAAAAACTGGATTGGTTCAGGCTCCTCAACTACTGCATCTCTTTTTGATACTTTGGAGGGTGACTTGTACAACACCCCAACATCATTCACCTCATATACAGTGCTCTTGTTGGAAATATGCCCTAGAGGCAATAATAAAAGCTTTATTATTATATTTCCTTGTTCGTGATAATTGTCTTTATTCATGCTATAATTGTATTATCCAGAAATCATAATACATGTGTGAATAATAGACACCAACATGTCCCTAGTAAGCCTGTAGTTGACTAGCTCGTTGATCAACAGATAGTCATGGTTTCCTGACTATGGACATTGGATGTCATTGATAACAAGATCACATCATTAGGAGAATGATGTGATGGACAAGACCCAATCCTAAACATAGCATAAGATCGTATAGTTCGTTTGCTAGAGTTTTCCAATGTCAAGTATCTTTTCCTTAGACCATGAGATCATGTAACTCCCGGATACCGTAGGAGTGCTTTGGGTATACCAAACGTCACAACGTAACTGGGTGACTATAAAGGTAGACTACGGGTATCTCCAAAAGTGTCTGTTGGGTTGACACAGATCAAGACTGGGATTTGTCACTCCGTATGACGGAGAGGTATCACTGGGCCCACTCGGTAATGCATCATCATAATGAGCTCAAAGTGACCAAGTGTCTGGTCACGGGATCATGCCTTACGGTACGAGTAAAGTGACTTGCCGGTAACGAGATTGAACGAGGTATTGGGATGCCGACGATTGAATCTCGGGCAAGTAACATATCGATTGACAAAGGGAATTGTATACAGGGTTGCTTGAATCCTCGACATCGTGGTTCATCCGATGAGATCATCGAGGAGCATGTGGGAGCCAACATGGGTATCCAGATCACGCTGTTGGTTATTGACCGGAGAGCGATCTCGGTCATGTCTACATGTCTCCCGAACCCGTAGGGTCTACACACTTAAGGTTCGGTGACTCTAGGGTTGTAGGGATATGTATATGCAGTAACCCGAATGTTGTTCGGAGTCCCGGATGAGATCCCGGACGTCACGAGGAGTTCCGGAATGGTCCGGAGGTAAAGAATTATATATAGGAAGTGCTATTTCGGGCATCGGGACAAGTTTCGGGGTCACCGGTATTGTACCGGGACCACCGGAAGGGTCCCAGGGGTCCACCGGGTGGGGCCACCTATCCCGGGGGCCCATATGGGCTGTAGGGGGTGTGCCTTGGCCTACATGGGCCAAGGGCACCAGCCCCAAGAGGCCCATGCGCCTAGGGTTTCCAAAGGGGAAGTCCCACAAGTGGAAGGCACCCCTAGGTGCCTTGGGGGGGAGGGAAACCTCCCTTGGCCGCCGCCCCCCTAGGAGATTGGATCTCCTAGGGCCGGCGCCCACCCCCCCCTAGGCCCTCCTATATATAGTGGGGGATGGAGGGCTTTTTCACCTATGCCTTTGGTTGCCTCCTTCTCCCTCTCCAACACCTCCTCCTCCTCCATAGCGCTTGGCGAAGCCCTGACGGAGTACTGCAGCTCCATCACCACCACGCCGTCGTGCTGCTGCTGGAGCCATCTTCCTCAACCTCTCCTTCCCTCTTGCTGGATCAAGAAGAAGGAGACGTTACACTGACCGTACGTGTGTTGAACGCGGAGGTGCCGTCCGTTCGGTGCTAGGATCTCCGGTGATTTGGATCACGTCGTGTTCGACTACCTCATCCCCGTTCTTTGAACGCTTCCGCTCGCGATCTACAAAGGTATGTAGATGCATCCGATCACTCGTTGCTAGATGTACTCATAGATGGATCTTGGTGAAACCGTAGGAAAATTTTTGTTTTCTGCAACGTTCCTCAACAGCTCTCTCCAACATTGCCTATAGGAACTTGCTGATCACAAATATAACCTCTGTTTATATCTTCAGGTCTGGGCTCACTACCCCTAACTATTGTCAGGTTTACTATGTTCTGATCTTTATTGGCAATGTCATCCAGCATCTCATCCACCTTGTCATCATCACATATCTCCTCCAAACCAGCTACTCCCAACCCAGCATCCCTCACATAATACATATAGTCTTTACTTCCATATCCTGCTGTCTCTATGAGTGCTAACAGATTGAAAAAAGTGATGTCTGAAACACACATAGTCCTTTCCAAGTTATCCATGTCATGAAAGTGCAGTCTAACCTCCCAAACATCATCAAACAAGCTACAAAAAGGAACAATTCTTGTACTTATTAATTAAACAGTATAACACTAACTACAAACAATACAAGTGACATATTTAAAATATACTATGCATACCAATTTCAATAAGAGCTAACTGTGACCCTAATGTCTACTAAAGAAACAGTGCATCCTAACTCAAATAGCAATTAAAATCACAAAAATTATCACTATATTCTCTCCTAAACAGAGCATACTAATATCACTACAATCTAATTTAGAGAGCAGATGAACACTTAGTACTAGGCAAAAGATCCATTTTTGATTTACACACCTAACCCAAGGCTGTGCTGCTTGCCAATACAATCTAAACAGAGCATCCTAACCCAAATAGCAATTAAAATCACAAAAAGTATCACTATATTCTCTCCTAAACAGAGCATACTAATATCACTACAATCTAATGTTGTGTTTACACACCTACCCCTAACCCTAACTATGGAATCGACAGAAAATGAGGGGGGTGGGGGAGGCAGAGGTGATATTTTACTCCACACCGCCAAATGCAGATGCCCAGTGGTGGCTCCCCGTCGGAGTAGCCTGCACAGCACGGGCCAGAGCGCCGGCGGCGCGGTACTCCAGCGACGGGGACGGTGGTCTGCTCCGCGGGGCCCTAGCTAGGGTTAGAGCTACCGCAGACCTCCTCGGGTGGCTTTGGATCTCCGCCGCCAAACAACCCTCCTGCGCCGTTGCCACCTCCGCCATCCACTCCGCCGCCGGCGTCCGGGCTCGCCGTTGCCATGAATGAGACAGAGATAGAGGAGAGCGCGCCGTCAGGATGGTGGGGAAAATTTCAGATGCGGGAGAGGTGTCGATTCGATCTGGTCTCTTGACCTAGCGGGGGCACCGGTCCGCACTGTAGCGCCGTTAGACGGCGTCAGGTCGCGGCCGTGAGCCACGTCGACAAGACAGGGTCCCACCTGTCATAATACTGCTTAAACTGCCCGAACAAGAGGTTTGGTGCTTTCTGCAAAAGATTAGAAAAAAAAATCAGTGTTTTCTACAGCAAAAACATAGAAGAGTGTTTCCTGCAAACCTAAACTGAAATGTGGTGGTTTTCTGCAATTCACTCCATCTAATACCTGAGGTCCCAGCCAGGACGCCTGCTGGGTATGGGCCTGTAGATGATGGGACGGCGGTGGTTTGATCATGGGAGCACGACGAGAACAGTACGAATTCTTCTCTGTCTCTCCTTCTCGTTCGATTGCCCAGATGTTGTATCAATGTGAGGCGCTCCTCCATTCGATCCCAAGAAAACAATGGTATTGTCACTGACCATAATTGTATTTGCTGATTCTTATAATCTTAGGACAGAGAATTATGATCCTTATAATTCGGTTTTTATGCATATGAGGTGATTGTGGTATTGCTTAATCAGGTTTTTGTTTGGCTGGCCCTTGGTGACGCAATCAGCAGCCATCACCAATCCTTATCCGCGGCTGATGGCACTGCTCCAAATTAGCATACTTTAGTCCCTGTGCCCATGTTCAGTGTAAAAAATAACCAGTAGAAAGAAACAAATAGTTCTATTGTAGCCATTCATTTTTTATAGTTAGATCATTCATTCATTCCTTTTATTTTAAGATTATGTTTGAATATCATGCTAGGATCATGCTTCAGAAGCGCAGGAACGTCGCCTCCAACGTCACCTGCCGCCACAGCACCTGCAGCTCTGCGCACACCTGCAACATGGTTGCGCGTCCTCAGTGCAATGTATATTTTTTCCATCTATACTATTGGTGTCAATCTAAAAATTGATCTGTGTATATGATACTTACGTATCTGAAGTGTCTGGGCTCCAAGAGAGTACTATCTACATCTACATGCAATTATATTCCGCTTAAATTTACGGTCTCTAAACAAGTTTAATTTACGGTCTCCCAATATTAGGCCGATCCCGTGCATGAAAATTGTGGATTTCAAACATGGATTATGAAATAGGTTCGGCCGTTGAAGAGACGGGAGAGAGCACCCCGTCAGCTCGTCTTCCTCGCTCTCCTTCTGTGCCTCTTCTGCTCAGTTCCACAGGTTCCGCTTACGCCTCTCTCAGCCGTTCTTCTTCACTCCCTTCTAGCTAGGGTAAATGACTGAATCCAAAGAGAGAGGTTTGTGAATTTGAGGCCGGTCTTTTAATTGTAATTTTATTATTTCCTCACTTATCTTTTATCAGAAAACATCAAGGTAACAGTGGAGAAAGCTTTCGGTGAGGATTTACTAGAATACATGTCAGACTTGAAAAAAAGGCAGGTAAGCATTTTGCAAGAGGTTTCTCCGGCAGTGTGAATTTTTAGTATTTTTTGCAATATGGATGTTGTAGCACTCACTTACTTAAACAAATACATGCATTGTGCATGTGCAATACCGTAATAAAAGGAGAGGAGAAACTGAGTGAAGTTTTTCGTTGAGTAGACATATTGATAGCAGTACATAAAAATACCACTTATATACATATATATATATATATATATATATATATGAGTGTTCCCCGTTGCAACGCACGGGCATTTATATGCATTATTTATCAATGAACGAATCTATCTAGCTGCGCCGTCGGACATTTTATCCATGGATGATCTACGCAAATCTGCAGGAAGGACGGTTTTTGTTTTCTGGCCTATGAAAGCTCGGTCTCTAAATTATTGAGATACAGGTAAATAGTCTGTATGTGTTTTGTTATTGAAAGAACAAGAGCAACAAATAATTTTGTTATTGCTAAACAAGATTCAGGAGCGAAGTTGGACTACGTTAAACTTTAGATATTTGGTTAAGTAAACAATTGCAGGGAAGTCCTTGCAGCCAATATCTTCTCATCTGAAAATGATGCCTGAGATTTACTTGGTTCATCAAGCCACCGTTCCTGATGAAATTTGCTACTATATCTGTAGTGCTACTGAAATTTGAATTTTATAACCAAAAGAAATTAGGGCGAGCATTCATGGTTATTGTAGGGAGTGCCTATAATATGTGCTCTAGAGGTGGTGAAGGTAGGCCTGAGCATGTAATACTTGGAAGTGAGGACATCCAGCATCTTATAATAGATGATTTTCCCATGATTACACGAGTAAACGCAGTACACATATAGCAGGATGTGCTGATCAATTTACATAGGCATAACTAATCTCGACGCTACTTTTTTACTCTGTATAATCCCGGCCGTGCTTGCTCAAGTAGCTCTATAGGATGCCTTTTTTCTTTTCTTCCTAGGTACTTGCTTATTTTGGTTATTCTATCATGATCTGGTACTTACCTGTCCAACATGTATATGTATTTTTCTCACAAAAAAGCATGTCTATGTATAATATTTATATAGTAAAATGCATTTCCAAAGGAACCATTTACTTGATTTGATGCTCAATAATATTAATAACTAAAAATTTACCCTTTCTTATACTCTTGTGCTAATTTGTATGTTATTCTACTTTTCTGTAGATTACAGAGGATGCTTAGCACGGAGATGGCGACTCAGGGGGCGATGGCGGGGGCCTCCGCCGCCTGCGCCCGATCTCCTGACCTCGGCTTGCGGCGGCGAGTCGGGGGCCGCTTCTGGGCGCTAGCGGACGACGATGAGGACGAATCAGATGGGGAGAAGGACGCGGCTTCGCCGGAGTCTCTTCCATCGCCGACGCCTTCTGATTTGATTTGTGAGTTTTTCCATTCAAGTTATGATGAGGACGAGGTGGCATCGACTGTTGACAAGGTGCTATCCCTCGATGATCCGGCAAGGATCAGTTTACATGCGGGGGAGAAGAACGAGATGGTCCGGCGAGTCGTTCACCAGAGAACGGCGGCGACGGCGATCAGGCCATGGAAGGGGCCGTTACCTAAGGTACATCTCCCTACTCTTACTCTCGATGACTTTGTGGGATCTTGGAAGGTCATCGAAGGTCGCCGGAAGAAGAAACGGCAGACGGCGGCGCCAGCGCCGGCGCTGGATCGCGATGAGATCCGGTCGGCCAGGGAGGTGTGTTTGAATTATCTCTTGGGCCAAGTTGGGCCTGTTTTGAGAGATGTGGGCTTGTGCGCAACAAAACCAGGGCAAGTGGCCCAGGTAGCGACCCAAGCCATCGAGGCCACCAGTTTGACGCATGCAGTATGTGGTTTTGGCCTGCGAGCGGGGTTGAGTCACGTATGACGCGGTGCTAGGGATCCCGTGATCGCTAAACCGGGATTCCCAAAGCTGGGATCGGGACGAGCGGCGCGTGTGTCTCCACCGGCAGCGTTTTGGCCTGCGAGCGGGGTTGAGTCACGTACGACGCGGCGCTAGGGATCCCGTGATTGCTAAACCGGGATTCCCAAAGCTGGGATCGAGACGAGCGGCGCGTGTGTCTCCACCGGCAGCGTTTTGGCCTGCGAGCGGGGTTGAGTCACGTACGACGCGGCGCTAGGGATCCCGTGATTGCTAAACCGGGATTCCCAAAGCTGGGATCGGGACGAGCGACGCGTGTGTCTCCACCGGCAGCGATCCTTCCAGCGCTCGGCGTGGTAGCAATGGCAGGCCGAGGGGGTTGCGAGGTTCTTATTTGTTTGTGTAGGTGTGCGTGGGACTTGAGCGTGATCTCCTACTGGATTGATACCTTGGTTCTCAAAAACCGAGGGAAATACTTACGCTACTTTGCTGCATCACCCTTTCCTCTTCAAGGGAAAACCAACGCAGTGCTCAAGAGGTAGCAAGGACCAGTTGCATGTTCTCAAGTATGGCTTGTGCAGAGTTCAGAGCACGAATATTGTCATTGCGTTTGATGAGTGGACAGAGAAGGAACCCGAGGGTACACCGTTTGAGAAGGTTTGGGTTCGATTCTTTGGGACGTCGCGCAAATATATTAATCATTTTCTGGTTGCTTGGAGCTTGGGCTCACTCATTGGTAAGACGGAGCAGGTTGACATGCCGTTTACTCGATCTCATGGAGCTACGAGATTACTTGTGAGCGTGCTCAGTTTGCAGCATATTCCAGATGTGGTCAAGTGGGCACATGTCGGGGTTACATATGTGCTCGAGATTGAGATTGAAGATACGTCGGTACCACAGGAGGGAGATGATCTTCAGGACATGGATACGACTGAGGGAGATGGAGCCCTGGGAATCAGGAAAAGGGGCCAGAGAGTAATCCACGGGAGTCGGCTAAGGGGCCGGAGTCGTAGACAGATAAGGCAGCTACAGCCAAGGGAGTGTCATCTTCCACGACACCGATTAACACGCTTAGGTTTGGTTCTTTTGGAGCTCGGTCTGCACCTAGTCAGTTATGGAGCAACCGAGTGGAGGCGGATGACCCTGAGGAGCTCGAGTTACCACCGGTGCTGCTCCCTTCTATTGGTTCGCCTAATGTGCTTTTGTCCCAGAGGGTGGATTCCGAGGTTCAGGACCCGCAGGGCACCGATTTACCGATGACGATTGGGGGGTGACGGCCAGGAGGCTCACATCCCCAGCCCAATTTCGACTATACCTGGCTAGTTGGGGGAGGGGCGCGGGCAGGAGGCCCGCCCTGCTCTGTCACCGCGGGGCAGCCCTAGATAGCTTGGAGCGGGGTGCGGGCCGGAGGCCCGCAACTCGTCGACGTCATCTCCGCGCCACGATGCCGGAGTGAGGGGGGCGGGACTGTGGAGCAGGTGGCTCCACGGTCGCCGGCTCCCACCATTGCGGCTGGGGTTGCTTGCTCGGCTGCGCCCATCCCTTCTTCACCGGCAATTAGGGAGGGGCGGCTGAGTGGGGAGCACTCACCTTTGGAGAGGACTTTGGAGGAGCTCGTCACCTTCGGTGGGATCACGGATCCGGTTACGTCTGGCAGGCGTGTCCACAACCGGATCCAGGAACAGCCTGATGCTGATGACCTGCAGTTAGCGCGCCCCAAGAGGGCGGCCATGCTTTGAGATGTCGAGGCAACTACAGGTATGTCTTTTGATAGAAGTTGTTCAATTATGCATTTTTCAGAGCATGAAATTATTGATAAGGCAAACAACTTAGGAATTACTTTGGGTTCAAATGAAAAAGAGGTAGCGAAATCTATTAAAGATCTTCTGGATTTAGAAGCAGAACGGGCCTCTAAAATAATTAGGAACCTTGCATCAGTTAAACCCATGAATGAGGATGACATGAACAATTTAGGAATTGTAGCCCTAGAAAACATTTGCAATAATCTTTTGCCTAATGATGACGCCGAGGATGAGGAGGGGTCGGAGAGTATGGACACAGTAGAGCCTCTAGTCACGGAGGGCACTGTTTCACGTTATGTTAAACATACATGTACGGAGGGTACTGGGGAGAAGCCTAAGCGACCCTGGAAACGAAAGATTTATCCTACCTCCGCAGTTCGTAGAAGTGCTAGAGTTAAGCTTAAGAAAAAATTCCATGATGACATATAAAAGGAATCTTTTGGAATAGCAGAGGTCTAGCTGAGTTGGCTAAACGAAGGTTCTTGGCAGAAACAACAGTGGAGCAACATTTACATTTTATTGCACTTTTGGAAACATGACGGGATAATTTTACCTCACAATTCCTTGCAACTCTTTCCGGGGGAATTGATTTTGACTGGCACATCTTACCTCCTAGAGGAAGATCTGGTGGGATCTTACAAGGAGTTCGATGTGAAACACTTGAGGTCCTTAACGTGGTTCGGGGTGATTTTGCGGTTAAGTTTCGGGTGAGATCAAAATTGGATGGGTTCCGATGGTCTCTCATGGTTGTGTATGGTGCAGCATAACCTAAACTTAAACCAGATTTCTTAGCCGACATGCTGCGGATTTGTGGAGATGAGACTCTACCGATCCTTGTCGGTGGTGACTTCAATATAATTCGGAGGAGAGATGAAAAGAACAATGACAATTTTGATGGTCAGTGGGCTATGATGTTTAATATGATTATCGAGAGTCTTAATTTGAGAGAAATTGAACTCACCGGTAGACAGTATACTTGGGCCAACTCGTTGTCCACTCCAACGTATGAGAAGTTGGATATGGTACTTGCTAGTGTGGAATGGGAACAAAAATATCCTTTGGTGTCGGTTCGTGATGCAAAGAGCGATCTCAGATCATACACCATTGCTTGTAGACTCGGGCGAGGCCACTCACGTTGTGAATAAGAATGCTTTCTCTTTCGAACTTAGTTGGTTCGAGAAAGAAAACTTCTTGAAGATCATCGCACGTGAATGGGCAATTCCAGTTAGTGGAAGCACTAGTCTTGAGAGATGGCAAAATAAGATCCGTCATTTGAGACAGTTTTTGCGAGGTTGGGCTAGAAACAAAAGTGGGCTTTAGAAACAAAAAAAAAGAGAGACTTACTCGTTTAATTGAAGCTTTATATTTAAAAGCAGAAAGTACCCTGCTTATGGTAAATGAGCAAAGTTCCAAGTCTGAAGCTGAGCTAAGCCTTCGTGCGCTTCTTACAGAAGAGGAGCTCAAGTGGGCACTGCATGAAAAAGTGCTTAAGGTTGTCCAAGGGGATGACAATACACAATTTTTCCATATGATTGCGAATGGCAAACATAGGAAGAAGAAAATTATTCAGCTTGAACAGGACAAGGGGACAATTATAGGGCATGAGATCCTGAAGGCGTATATTTCTAATTACTATAAACAACTCTTTGGCCATCCGGAACCAAGTACGGTGTCCCTAGACGAGTCGGTAATTGGTGATATTCCCCAGCTACAAGTAGAGAGAACGATATTTTGGCTGCACGGTTTACTGAGAAAGAGGTTCTAGATGCAATCTCAAAAATAAAATCGAATAAAGCACCGGGACCAGATAGGTTTC